>NW_021319831.1:58398-136645 GCF_001605985.2 Dendrobium catenatum | reverse complement strand
GAGATATATATATATATATATATATATATATATATATATTGATAGAAATTACAAGTCCTTAATAAAGAGCAAAACTTACTACTGTAAAAAAAAAAAAATCCTAAAGAGTAATATCCCCAATCAAAAATAATAATAAAAGAATAATAAAAAAAAAACAGTGACAAAAAGTCTAAAAAATATACTTATCTCTTTATAGTTCAACGGTAGATTCAAATAAATCCTTAGTAATTAGGGTGCATTTGAAATAATCTTTTTATAGCTTTATTATTATACACATTATTACCACACTTTTCTTGCTATAAATTTTTTTATTTTTTATTTTTAAAATTTTATGTTGCGAAAGGGATTTTTATAACAAGGTTTGTTATATTTTTGTAGCCATAAGGAAGTTGTTCAATTTTTTGAACGGTCCAGCAGATTAAAGGTAGAGGAGCGAGAGGAAGCTTCCAGATCGCTAAATATTTACCTCTCCAGAAAAACCGACGGAGCATCTTTAGGCCGAGGCCCCTATAAATACCCCTTCTTTATCCGTGACTCAAAACCCTAGCCTTCGTTGTGCGCCTCCCAGAAGCGTAACCCTTGCGGTCTTGGTCAGGAGGATCTCATGGCTTCCAGGAAGGACGATCCCAAGAACTCGGAGCACGATGGTGCAAGCCCCGGGTGAGATGTCTTCTCCTATTACATGTTTTTTAGTTATTTTCTGTTAGATCTGTCTTCGTCCTCTAATATTACTTCTTTTGGCATACAGGAAGATCTTCATCGGCGGGCTTCCCAAGGACACGAGCATAGGTTAGTTCTATTCTTTATTGAAAGATTTTAGTTTTTAATGATACAATGATCTAGAAAAGTGTGTTTCCTGTTGTTATAGTGAAGATTCTCGGCGTTATAGTTTGATTTGGTTTAATAGTTTTTTTTTTTTTTTTACTTTCAACTTGATCTGCGCGGTTTGATCTTCAAGGTTTTATGTTATAGTACTATAGATGTATTTTTCCTTGTTCTTTACTATTTCCTAGCGGCTGCACGTATTGGATCTTTTGTTTTTAAGGTTAATTCTTCTTATTGTAGACCACCTCCGGATTGCAATATATTCTATGATTTAATTCTTGCAAATAAACTGTATTTTTATATTGTTAAAAATGATATTTAAAAATAAAAAAACATTATTTAGTATAGTTGGCTTGATTTTTGGCTTGCCTTTGTCTCAAATGGATTTTCACTTGTAGCTTCCATGTATATTTTCTTTCATTTCCTGTAACATGTGTAGATATATTTGGTCATTGATTTCTCTTGAGAATTTCAATTGTTATAGTTAGGAATTTCTGGATTCAAGCAGTCCAAAAATTTTCCTTATTTCCGTAAATTTACACGACCAAGTTGTGTTTAATTTGATAGTTGTATACTTTTGCATGATGTTTGCATTCTAAGGGCCATGCACTTTGTTATCTTTTTGTACATTTCAAACAATGGACAGCTTCATTGTAGAAAATTGTTTCACTCGGTATACGGCCTTCAGTGCCTGACATATTGTTGAGTAAATTATACACTACGTTATAAGATATTGATTTTGTATCTAGTTACAATGCTTTATAGACTAAAGTGGAAATTATTGTATTAGTATTGTCATATTTTTATTTAAATTATGTTAGGCCTTGTTAACCAAAAGTTGTATGCCACTGCTTGTGAAGCATGGTATATGGTGGCAAAAATGGCAAAGAATATAGGCATGATAAGGCTAGCATTACTTGCTACATATATAAAATATAAAATTTGTAGTAGAATTAGTAGCCATATAGATGTATATTATTATTTTTATAATGCTTTTAGTAACTTTGTTTAAGGTGGCTATATAATTTGTTGGTTTTAAACTTTTGAACATGATATTAATTAATCATGTGTATTTTCTGTTCTATTAAAATTTAAAAGGCTGAAAGGAGATTAATGTTTTGAAAAGCAACGATAAAATAAACAAGAAAATTACAACAAACTTAAAACATTTTTGATGTCTAATATATATATATTACAATATGAAGCAAATGTGATGATCGATTTACTATATAAAGCTTTATTATTTGAGAAATTTAACAACAATCTAAGATGACAGTGAATGGTAAGCAAATATTGAGGAACATTGAATGTTGGTAAACTAAAAGGGTTAAATTTCCTTGTAGATGCTCTGACTAAAGCAAAAAAGATATGGGCTTAAGGTTGATATATTTTTTCTTTGGTTATATGTTCTCACCAGACATTTGCAAGTGTTTGTACCTTGGTGTATGCATTTTGGTGATGATATTCTTGATGTTGATTAGACTAGAGAGGGAGTTGAATGTAAACTTGAATTATGGAGGTTAATCTTAGATTCTAAAGCTTTTCGTTTAAGTAGATCTAAAACCAAATATATGGAGTGTATTTATAGTAGTAATTGATCTAGTGTGGGGATTGTGACTTTGAGTGATCAAGTTATTAATAAGAGTATACATTTTAGATATATTGGGTTTATTGTTTTGAATGATGGTGAAATAGATGGGGATATTATTAGTAGAATTCAAGTTGGATGGTTGAAAGTAGAGGAATGCATCAAGCTTTGGTGCAGAATGTTAGTCATTAAAAGTGAATTATAATATTAAGTTAAGTGTTGTAGAAACGAGGATGCTCAGGTGGATAAATGCCTTTACTCTTAGAGACATGTTACGAAACAAGCATATATGTGAAAAGGTTGGAGAATTCTAGTGGAAGATAAGATTATAAGAGAGTCACATTGGATGATTTGGTCACATAAAATGGCGGCTTTCTGATGATCCGATTAGGAGAGTAGATGTGTTCCATTTGGCTTATGTTAAGAAAGGAAAAAGTAGACTTAAAAAGACTTAGTTTGAAAGTATTAGAAATGACCTTTCTTTATTAGATTTAAATGAGATTTTAACTCGTTAAAGGATAATAGAGAAAAAGAATTTATGTAGCCGACCCCATGTGGTGGGATAAATGCTTGATATTGTTGATGTTTGTAGATACTCTATTTGGGACAATAAAAATTTATTTTGTTGTCCCATTGAACCTAGAAGGGTGATCATATGAGGGATATGCAAATGAATGAATTTAATGTTTATGGAAAATTAATGTTACCTTTTAGTTGTCTCCTCTTGGAACCTATACACGGAAAAGGTATATTTCTCAAGTCTACTATATTTATAGTCTACCTAAGATATTGAAAATTAGGATTAATTAAAGTCTCTTTGCTGCATTTTCTATAATATAATAAGTAGTATAGTTTTTCATTATCATTTAAAAGTTATACATATAAATAAGGAGTATTTATGGGATATATAATAATTTACATTTGGTTGCAAAATAGTTGGAAAAGAGAAGGGATGCAAGTAAAATTAATTAAGGAAATAACATATTTGGAGAAGCTTTTGGTCTAATATAATTTGGCTTATCATTCTATATGATTCCTCTAGTATATATGGGCTCAATGGTGATTGTTGGATATAATACAACTCTAGATTAGGGGTTATTATAAAATTTTTAAAGGTCTCTGTTCAAAATTATAATTAACTTTTGGTATTTACATGAGTTTATATACTTTTATTCTTGTAATATTTATACATATTAACAATTTTATGCTTTGAATTCTAGGTTTTAGAATCATATGCATCCTTCAGAATTCAAAGAGAAGGGTTTAACAAAAGAGTGTTGATGTTTTTAAAATTAAAATATTGTGATAATAAATTGGTAATCACATGCCATCTTTTAAGTAGTAGCATAGATAGTCTACATTTTTGCAAGTCAAATGTCTAGATATATTAGTATACTGTCACCAAATTTATGACATTGTCATCCAAAGAATTTGACAATGGAAATAATAAGCTGCATGCTGGTACGAGAAAGTAAAGTTTGTTTGATCTTGCAAATAACCAGAATCCAGTGCTTTGAAAGTTTGCTCCATCTTTGCCCAGTAGATGTAATTCACTTCTCCATAAGGAGCCCAAGATGTGCTGAAAAGTTTTGTTTTAAGTAAATTCAGAAACCACATGAGCCATTAATGCATTCCTAGAATTGCCATGCTCAAAGCAACTCAATATTGGGAGGGAAGGTTTTTATTGTTGTTAGGGATGCATTAGGCCTGGCTAGCAAAACTGTAACATTTTTTTTTTCTGATTTATCTATTTTATGATTGATAATGTAGGCATGTTTTCATTAGAAATGGGTCATTGCTGGAAGTAAATGCTTCTAGCAATACATCATCATCCTGAGAACTTTAAGAATTCTCTTGTAATGAATCGTTGCTTGTTTCTAAACAGAGCTGCAAACTCAATTCTTTTCTTATGGAATATATCATGGCACATTCATCATGAACATTCTGCACTCAAATTTATTAGGAGTGGCAATATCTCTTATGCGTTGTAGTTTATTGTGGATCAAACCTTTACTAATAGCTACTTTGCTATTTGGGTCATGCTCATTTTGATTTTGTTTCATTTTGCAAGTTGCCTGTTTCTTTTATGACAAATGATTGTACTAAGACGTGTTGCTATGTTCATACTATGCCGTTGTTCTTTGTCTTACTTATTTTGTTTTTTCTAACACCACTTGTTTTGGCTCAATAGCTACATTCTTGAAACATTTTGGGAAGTATGGTGAAATCATAGACTCAGTAATCATGAAAGATCGATTCACTCAACAACCTAGGGGATTTGGGTTCATTACATATTCTGATCCTTCTGTTGTTGATAAAGTCATAGAGGACAACCATGTCATAAATGGGAAACAGGTAATTACTCTTGAGAAGTTTCTGGTATTAAGCCTCTTTTTTACTGAAAGAATTGTGAGGTATCAACCTGATATTACTTTTGTTGTTTCTAGGCGTTAATATTATACTTGATATGCTCTTATTTATTGATAATAATAATTTATTTATAGAATTTTTAATGCAAATGTCTTAGTTGCATTCGATGTATTTTCAGTACTGTTTTAATTCTGGTTTAGAAATTTTGGAACTGTTTTCAAAATTTTGTATGCAAGAATGTTGCCCTCTTTCCATCGTTTCCTATTATGACCTGTATTTGATTGAAGTTTAGCGTTTCTTATTGTACCTGATGTTATTTTATGTGATGTTAAAGGTTGAGATAAAAAGAACCATTCCGAAAGGCTCTGCCCAGTCAAAGGATTTCAAAACAAAGAAGATTTTTGTTGGAGGTATACCATCAACCGTGACATCAGGTATTTGTTCTCTTTTGGATGCATTCATTGTGTTATACGAATTGTCGCCATAATGTATAAATTAATTTGTTGTTATTTTTGTTTATTAGATGAGTTCAAGAGTTTCTTCTCCAAGTATGGCAAGGTTTTGGAGCATGAAATCATTAGTGATCATGTCACCAAGCGATCACGTGGCTTTGGTTTCATAATCTTTGATTCTGAGAAAGTTGTTGATGAATTACTGTCTGATGGCAATATGATAGACCTAGCTGGTAGTCAGGTGAGTTATGTGATGCGTGTAATTAGGAATTTAGGTCTCATACTGGTCTTTGAACTTCAGTCATTCATATTTGTGGAGCCATTCAATTGTTTTCTCAGAAAAAAGTTATCCATTTCTTCTACAGTTTTCAGTAAAATTTTTTCTTTGCATCATCTGAATGGCTGTTCATAATTTCCTGTCCACGACCTCATTTTCAACCTTAAATGTCTTAGGTGTCTACATTAGTTTGTTTTATGTTAGTTTGACCTTTTATCTTGCAGGTATAAGCAATAATATTAAGATTTCACTGTCTAGAGCAGTAGTTAAAGGACATAGCTTATTGTTCATGCTTTATTGTAGGTGGAGATCAAGAAAGCCGAACCAAAGAAAAACTCTAGTGCACCACCTCCTCATTATGGTAGTGAATTTAGGGATCGTTCTTATGGTGATGGACTTGGTGGATATGGTGGAGGCTCTTTTGGTGGGTTTGGAGGTGGTGGATTTGGCCCTTCATCCTATAGAGGAGGCGGAGGAGGTTTGGGCCCTAGGCTTGGTGGTTATGGTGGTGGTGCTGATGAGTTCGGAGGTGGTGGATATGGAGGTTTTGGTGGTGGAGGCCTAGGTGGTTATAGAGGTGAGTCATCGCTCGGTTACTCTAGTCGACTCAGCTCATATGGTGGAGGTTTTGGTGGGGGATATGGCGGTGGTGGGTTTGGTGGTGGGGGATATGGTCGTGACGAGGGCTTTGGGGGTTACGGTGGATCTAGTTATGGAGGTGGTTATGATTCTGGTCCAGGTGCTGGCTATGGCTCAGGTGGCGGTGGATTGTATGGAGGTAGGGGAAGCTATGGTGCTGGTGCTGGACCTACAGGTCGGTACCACCCATATGCAAGATAGGTTGCTGCCATTTCTGCTCCATAGGTGTTTCTCAGGTATCAATCCTATTTAGTTCAGAAGGTATTCTATCAGGTACCAGTTTTATTTAGTTCATAAGGGTGGTATTTGCAGGGCACCTCTTTCTTTTAGTTCAGCAGGTATTTCAGGCACCAGTCCTAACTCTTTAGATCAGAAGGGGGTCAGACGATTGCTAGTAGATATCCTGCTAGACTATATGATGAACGAGAGAAGTAGTTCGTGAAAGTTCCATAGGCTTGTTTGCTCGTCTTTCAACAATCGTTCCGAAGAATCATCTTCTGTATTGGCTTAGTTATCTATTTGTAGCGACATTTGCTATCGTTTTGTTGCTAGACTTGGATTTTATTTGTAGAACCTTATTTAGAGTTACTTTTAAGATAATGACCTGCTATAGGCTTGTTTGCTGCTGTTTATTTAAGTATTGTGAAGCGGATCTTTATTGCTGGCTAGTTGATTGAAATGGACGATTGTAGCATCTAGCATCTAGTGATGTTTTTGTTTATAGACAAACCTTATGGCCGTTACATTAAGGTCACATACATGCTATCTATTGCGGGTGGTAGTACTGGTCAATGTAGGATTTTTTCCCATATAGCTCCCGTCCCTGCTGCTGTTGCTGGTTTTGTTCTCATATTAGTTTATGTTTGGGCTTTTTTCTCCCTTGCATCATTAGTGAACATTCTTTATATGTTTAACTTAGTTTTGATAGAAAAATTTTTGGTAGGTTCGATTATGTTATATTTGAATCAGATTGTATAGTTAAGATATATTTGAATCAGATTTTATTTTTTGCCGGACTATTTGGGTAGATTTTCTAAACTTTTTTTTTTCTTCTGGTTTAAACTTGATGCGAAGGAGAGATACGGAAAATTTGTATTATATTTCACCAACTTCTTTTAACGTGAAAGATTGTTGTTTTTATGCAAGTATTTTTATTGTAATTTTTTTGTTATGTTATAATGTTGTGATATTTTATTTGCTTCTCTTTTGAGAATATCAATATATGTAATTATGTGGAAAGGCTAACATTCTTTCTCTATTTATTTTTTTATCAATTGCCCATAAAGTAATGATCTGAACAAAAAAGTAAGAATGTTTCTATGACTTTTAGAGAGTAAAAATTAACTCATGAAACCAAAGAATATCACTAATCAGTGCATGTGGGAAATCAATCAATTGGCTCTCGTTATACTTGATGATGATCATGATGCTTCCTTCTATGTAATTGCTAAACAACTATTTTGTTAAGTTTGTGATTATTTTTGTTAATAAATTTTAATTTGTGATGTTAAATTTATACTATTTAAGTTTGATTTAACGTGTAGCAATGGTTTGGCATAATTATTGAATCAAATGTAGAGTTTTAGCTGACTATATTATTACGTTTGTCTGGAGGTTAATGATGATGTGTTATGCTACCAAATGATGTGATGGGTTTGAATTGGTCTCTAGATGATTCGTTAATCACAATTAATAATTTTTCTTCTTGTTGATGCTCATTCTGAAGCTTCAATTTGGTTATGCTTCATCAAACAAACAAATAGAGAAAAAAAAAATGATAAAATGATATTTGTAACCGAAGGCATGCTATTTAAATGGTACTCTTGATAAGTTTTTATTTTTATTTTTTATGAGTGACTTAACAATTATTATGGCATAGTTATGCTAAGCGTGCTCTAAATTATATTTATATTAAGAAAGCTTAGCATGAAAAAATATATATTCTAAAATGTTTCAGTTTGTTTATTGAATTACCAAAGTATATAAATTCATGTTGACAAGTAATAATGATGTCTTATAATCTCCCACCTAAGACATGCGTCATAACTCATTATATATTAGTATTTGTATTAGAAAAAAATTTGGTGAAAATATATAAATTTTGATTTCCATAGATGTATTTTTTAATAATAAAGTCAATAAATTTAGCCTCCATTAAGATTAAACTGTGTTTACAAAAAAATTTAACATTGTTTATGATCATTGACTCATGAGTGTTAGAATTTATTTGGGATGGTTTTTTTATTGCTTATTAAAGGAATTTTTTAGTTAAAAAAATTTAATTTTTTATTGCAAATTGCTTTAAGAAGCATTAAAAAAAAAATGTTTAAAATGAAAAAAAAAATTTAATATGATATATTGAGAATTCTTTCTTGACAATAAATTCAATGTTAGGTTGATTATAAAACAAAACTGAAAAAAAAAACATAACTTGTAAATAGTTCGTTTGAGATGGCTTTTTTTACTCCTTTGTAAAGCATTTTTATAATAAAAAATTAAAATTTTATATCAGTTTAAACAAGCAATATAGAATAAGAAATTTTGAGATCCAAGATTTGAAAAATGAAAAACTCTTAAAGCTTAAATCGAAAGCTTCAATCACATTAGATCAAAACAGAAGCAGTGTGCGAGTTGGTTAAACTCCATAAATACGGTAGATGGATTGTATCAAATTTTAGCAAGAGCATGAATATATGGCTACAAAAATATTATTTGGAGTGAAGGGTTATGATTGTTCTATTTTTATGGAGTATTATTTGTCATTAAAATTTATAACATCATGAGAAGAAATTTCATATCCTTTTACACAATTAACAATTATTTACAAATTTAAATTGTATTTATTGTTTTCAAGTACAAAAAAAAAAAACAATTTCAAGATTTTTTTTACTAAAATATTGCTTTAAAAAATAGTAAGAAAATTATTCCAAAAAAAGCTTAATACTCTGCATATTTTAACAAAGATTCTTTGGTGCATGGGGAATTGAATATCCTAAATAACGTTGTTAAATTTGAAAGAATAATTTAATTACTTTGTTTTATTCTATGGAACTCCAACTAGTACATTTATCATATGAGGTAAGAGCCGGATATTCAATTTAATATATTGGATATATTCCTTAGAGAGATAAATAATACATACATATTATCTCAATTAATTATTAAGAATTGGTATAATAAGTTATGAACACTATAAAAAATTTAAAATAAGATCAAAAGATTAGCAAAAAATCTCTATTTGTGTGTCTTGTTTAGCACAAGAGACCAATTGTTTTTATTCCTATTATTTTGAGCCATATCTATAATGTGAATAAATAAAAGTTGGTTGTTATGAGGATAGTGAATACTATAAAAATTGATTTTTTTATGAAAAAAGAAATTACAAAAAAAAAAAAAAAATCTATAAAGAAAACACATTTTCAAGAAATTTTTTTATGAATTTTTATCCACCAATAATTTTTGTAGGCATTAAACATTCCACATAAATAACTCAAAGATATTGTAATATTGAGTAATTTTATATTACATAGTAAAAATCCATATGAAACTTAAAAATATAAAAAATTAAATGTTTATATCATATCTACTATTTCACTCTTACTCTCACTAACTCTCTTTCTCTTCTCCTGTCTCTTTTTTCTTATCTTCTAACGTTTGTTGTTTACCTTTATATTGTATTTGCTACATAGCTTATTTTTGTTTTTTCATCTCTTTTATACATCTATTCAAATCATTTACTCTTCGAATATATTTACTACATAGCTTCTATTCAATTTTACATCTCTTTTATACATCCATATATAGCATCATCGTTTCAAAAACTTAATTATTTTTTAAAAAATTAAACTATAGATTCCAAAGTAACCTCAAAAGGGAAAATAATCCAAAATTAAGTCATTGTGTAGGCAACAAAAATAACAAAAAATAGTTAAGAAGGCCATGAAGCCTGCCGGGCTTAAGAAATGACAGGAGGCTTCATGCAAAACCAACAGAAAAGTTTGCTACCCATTTGTCAGGCTAGGACCATCCAATGAAGGCAGCAACCCAAAATACATACAAAGGAAAACCACAAGATAATCAAGCAACAAGAAGTCCTAAATCCCCAACAAAGGCCACAATTGAGCAAACAAAACGAGTGAAACAACCACCAAGGTTGTCAAAACAAGCCAAGGCCATCCAGGTGGGCGAGCAAGAAGCCCACATCATCATTGTCTGACCAAAATGATCTCCCCAACATACAAAAGGACCAACAGTAGTAAAAACCACAATTAGCAGACCAGTCCCAAAGTTTTCTCCCATTGCAGAAGAGAAGAAGCAACTAATACAAGGAAAAACATCATTTTTTTTTCCTCCAGCTTCGTTTACCAACCACCTTGTAAAAGGCCTTATCATTAATTTGAGCAACATTCAAGTCATAAAGATCCTCAAAATCCTCCCCAGGTTCTTCATTTTCCTCCCCCACATCTCAATTAGCTGGTGAGATACAATCAACTAACCAATCAGATTGAACCACACAAATATGCTTCAGCTTCAATGATAAGTGAGCAAGCAAAGCATCATTAAAAATGTTCAAAATGAGAACATCTATAAGAAGAATATTATCATTCATATCCGCTCAATTTGAGAACATTGACAGATCATTAGGATCCATGGAATTAGCAAATTTCTATAGAAGGCTCAAATACATCCACCTAATTAACTTCACATTCCAGCACAACCAAATCAATCATAATTTCTTGGTCAATAGCACGGTTCTAAACTAAGGGGCTACAATTAATTTTCAACAAGGCAAACACATTAGTAATTCCCTGTCGCTCCAAGCCAACATCAACAGAGGGTAAAGTCCCCTCAATTTCAGAAATCATAATAGGAGAAATAATTAAATTATTAGAGACAAGATCAGTAGTATGAATAAAATCTAAAACATTCAAATTGGCCTGATTAGTTAAATTAACAACATAATCAACAGGGCCAACCACATTACCAACATTAATCAATGAATGATTCTTAAAATTATCCACGGTAGTGTTGTGAGGAACAACAATAGAAGACCCCCTTTGAAATAAGCTTAGTGGTGGCTATATCAACATTAGTTGGCAACTCAGGTATATTAACAGGATCATCATTTAAGTGGTGATGAAAAATACAACAATCAGCTTTAGAATGGCCCAAAGATTTGCAAACATCACAAAAGGAGGGGAACTCCTCCATATTGACATGTTGAATGTACCCAAGGTTTTCAGCGCCGACCCACGCCTTATCAAAATAGCTTTTGGTGATATCAAGTTCAACCAGAACACGAGCAACATAGGGGCTCGAACCAATAGAGGTGGCATTATTAATTTTTAAAGGATGACCAAACAAAGATCCCAAACCCTGAAGGATTGGGGGTGGGGGGGGTGGGGTCGTAAGCTAGCGAAAAAATATACTTTAGACGTGGAATGTGTATAAGAAGAATGAGTAGCATATGAGGAGCTTTCACACGCACCTCATGGAGACAAAATAGAGTGGTAGAAATGAGGTAATATAGAAATTTTAGACGTGGAATGTGTATTTTAAGAGTTTTAGGTATTAGATATGTAAATAAGCAAGTTTAAAGTGTTATGTATGTAAATCCTGCTTTATATTAAATGCTTTGGGTTAAGCAACATTAAATATACTTTTAAGACATCTAATAACAATTTTGATTTATGACTATTCCTTTAATTAGGTACGTTCAATATTGTTACCATAATTGTCTATCAAATTTATTTGGTGGGAAAAATATCAAATTGGGTCAACTTAATAATGTTACCATAATTGTCCGAGTTAAAGCCACCTTCCAAAAATTCATTGTTTTATCAATGTAATTTGTTTAAACATCTGGATTAAGGGTAGTTTCTTTTGAGGAAAGAAATTATAGTAAGATATTATAGCATAATTTTTTCAAAGTTATGTTATGCAATATTAGCCATATATTAAAAAAAACTAATTACTTTGTTGCGTGCAGGAACATTCACGACATTAGAGAGATATAGAGCTTTAACGTCTTAGCTTTACACGAATATGCAACACATAAAAATAAAAAAAAATAGTGAAAAATTTTTAAAAGATACAAATAACAAATTAGTTGGTTGAAGTTAGAAGAGCCCTTTGGCAAGAGTCCATTAAAGTGATGAAGTTGAGGGAGAGTTGATATAAATGTCGTGCATTAATCTTATAAGAGAAGATATGTGTTGGCATTTTACATAGGCGATGGAGTCAGCATGTGTCAGAGTTGCCAAGTAATAATGATTAGAAGATTGTAGCTAAATGGATCGCGGTTGGCGGGTTCATTCGGGTCATATTAGACTATTTTTGATGTCGTTGGGTTTGTCTCGTTCAAACATTTAGTTTTATTATAAGTTTGATGAAATCTTTTGATCATCCAATTAATATCTTAAAATTTTTAATTATGCTTTTTTATCTTGATTTGAGCTCATTTAGGCTTTGATTTGACTTTTTTTTTGTTACTGTGTTCGTCTCGTCGAGATGTTTTATTTAATTATAGATTTGTTGAAATATGAATTTATATGATCGTTAACTTAATTTTGAAAATTTTTAATTCAAATATACCTCAATATAGATTTCTGTCTGATCAAGGCCATTCTTGATGACGAATCAATTTTCATATTATTTATATCTCTACAATAAATCTCCATAATTTATATAAATTTATTCCAAAGTATAGTGAGCATTTTCATATTTTTATTAAAAATAAGTTGACACAATTTTTTTTAACAAATTGATACAAATATTTTAAAATATAATAATTGAGCATAAAAATAATTATAAATATATTTGTTTTTATATAAATGAAAAATCCAAATATAGAATTAAAATTTTCCCAAAAAGGAAAAAAGGTTAGAACATCTCCCCTCCCAGCTTTCCGGTCTTATACAGGAGAACCATTGTATCTTCCCTCGCCCGAAATCTCCTCCCGAGAAATATGGAAGACCACCGCATCTTCTCGTTCAGCGATAAATTCCCGTTTTCTCGGGCTCTTCCCAAAGACTCAAACCGTTCTAGTTAACGAACAGATCACCACGGACGAGCTGAATGCTACGAGGCAAAATATCGTTCGCCGAGTTATAACCGTAAGCGTCTAAAAAAAGCATTGACAAAAAACCGTATCGAGTATAAAAATACGCAACGCTTTGTATTTAAATAAAGGAAGAGAATCCGAGAAGGAGAAGGAAGAAGGAGAAGGACAAAACGATGGGCGACTGTATCGTCGGTCTCTCTCATCAGCCAAAGCTCGAGCTTGCCGAAGGGTGGATAGGTATTTATTTTAATTTTAATTTTTTTTTACATTTTAGTTTTTACATATTCTTTAACTATTTAATGATAAAAAAATATATGTTATATTTATCATAAATAAATTTATGGCTTTTTTAATAGATACTAATTGGTGATGTGAATTTGATATATAATTTATAGATCTTAAATATATAGCATAAATTAATAATAATTTATATTTAATTTATAAGATTATATTTGAATTAAAGTTATATTTAATTTGAATTAAATTTAAAGATTGAAAATATTTAAATTGAAAATTATACGAGATGTTATTTGTGTATGAATATTATTTGTTTTTAATCGTAATTATTATATTATTATTATAACATTTGAATTTTTTTAAAAAATTTTAATATTTATTATTCAATTTTGGTTGAAAATTTTAAATTTGAATCTCTTCTTCTCCTGATTCTACAAGTGATATGATTTTTACAACCTTGCTGT
The DNA here is from genome assembly GCF_001605985.2 of Dendrobium catenatum. Taxonomy (NCBI): domain Eukaryota; kingdom Viridiplantae; phylum Streptophyta; class Magnoliopsida; order Asparagales; family Orchidaceae; genus Dendrobium; species Dendrobium catenatum. Next base: position 122,730 of record NW_021319831.1, on the reverse strand, counting down.
TATGTGAAAATTAAAAAAATGGATAATTTTATTTATTCTGGATTAATATTTTGTTTCATATTAATTAATAATGAATTTTTATTAAATAATGTAAGAATTGCAATCTATTTTTGGCTTACCCACACATAATATATAGATTATCAGTCTATTAGAATTTTAAATTATAAACATATTAGATTTCAAAATTACAATTAAATATTAATTATTATTCAAATGGTTATCTAAGGAGAGGTTAAAAATAATCAATTTAGACCAATTTTATCTTGCATTTTTGTTTAATAAATATGGATATTGTTAATATTTTTGATGTTTTTTTGTCAATTTTTGTTTATAAGAAAAATGTCAAAATGAATATCTTTGATCATTAAAGTTCCTAAACTGCAAGTTTTCAAAAGCCAATTTCAGTTCTTATAATCAGTTTTAATAGTTTGGTTGTTTTCAGAATTCAATTTTGTTTTTTTAATTTAGTTATTTGTAGTTTATATTATTGTTATATATTATATGAAATAAAAATAATTATCAACTTGGGCTCGAATTTATGAAGATTCAATGATAAATTTCTAATAGATTTTTTTTTTGTAATTAGTCAAATCCTTTAATGATATTTATTTAAAATATAGGATTTTTAAATTTTAAATTTTAATTAGTTTTGTCATAAAATTTTAATTTTTAACATAAAAAATTTATTATATTAAAAAAATCTACATAATAATTTATTAATCTCCACTTCCTTAATATGATTAGTTATAATGAGAAAGAATGTCATATATTTTTACTTCTGAATGCTAAATTTATCAATATAACTAAAATGCTAATAAAACAACATATTAATTTAATTATAATCTATCTAAAATGGAATCAAAATTGCATCAAAATTATCATATAAAAATATACTTTCAGAGGGCATCACTCTTAATAATAAAAATTAGAAATATTTTACATATATAACCTAAATTTATATATTTGCATATCTAATATTTATATTCTTATGTTTATTTATATAATATTTTAACATTTAAATTATTTTGAGGCTAATTAAGATAAACTCACACACTTATCATATATGTAAGGCTTGAACCCAATACCCTCTTGGTTGGTAACCAAAACTCTCAATCAGTTGACTGAGGTAAGCTGTATATATATATATCTTTTATTTTAAATAAATTAATATGATGATATTTTTATATCATTTAAAATTTTAAATGTTATATAATATAAATAACACCTATCAAATCACTCTATTTACATACATATCATCTTATATCACTCTATTTATATATCTAATATTTGAAACTTAAATATTATATATATATATATATCACCCATAGATCAAATATGTGTGCTAGATATAAAAAAGTAAACTTTATAGGGTGTAAGGGTGGTGGTATGAATGAAATATTCGAATGACATATTTGATATTTAAAATTATATAAGGGTGATAAGAATGAAATATGCCCCATTGGGTTTAGGTGGGTTGGTGGGCGTGCTTGGTTGGGAACCTCCCATCCCAAGTTCGAATCCCCTCTCATATGGCATGACCCTTTACGTGGAGAGAAAATAACTGTGAGTCCTGCACCTGTGGGGTTGGTTGCTGATAGACTCGCCGAGAGATTAGTGGACATCGCCAAGCGCGTCACAAGCTGATGTGGCAGCGGACGGATACCCCGTTCCAAAATAATAATAATAATAATAATGAAATATTTAAAATTGAAAGAGAGTGATATAAGATGTTTTGCATGTAAATTACTCTATAAATAAAATAAATGTGAATTCAATATATATCATTTACGGTGATTTCAGTGGAAGAGAACGAGCACCCGATTGAAGAAGTTCGGCTTACAGTCGACCCCGCCGACAACCCTAACCTCCCAGTCCTGACCTTCCGAACATGGCTTCTCGGATCAATCTCCTGCGTAATGCTCGCTTTTGCCAACAAATTCTTCGGCTACAGAACGAATCAGCTTACCATTGGTCCAGTCTGCGTTCAAATCGTCTCGCTGCCCATTGGCAGATTCCTCGCGGCTTCTTTGCCGAAGAAGAACATCAAGGTTCCTTTCACCAAATGGACTTTCTCCCTCAATCCTGGGCCATTCAATATGAAGGAGCATTGTCTCATCACCATTTTTGCCAACTCTGGTGCCGGCGGCGTCTATTCTATACACATTGTCACCATTGTTAGGGCTTTCTATCGCAGAAATATCAATCCTGTTGTTGCCTTCTTGTTGTCACAAACCACTCAGGTCAGTCCTTGCTTGAATTTCAATTCATATTTGGTTTAGTAAATCCGTTAAGAATTGCATTTATTCTCCGTAGAAGATAAATTGCTCTGTTTTTTCTTATAAAATTTCTATATTAGCTAATGATTAATTTTGTCTTGTAAAACAGAAAGGTCTTTCTTTTAAGACATGTATATTTATGACCTAAGCTTGCTTCTTTGAAAGAGGGAAAGTAATTTATTTGAACATTTGATACTTGCAGGTGCTAGGTTATGGTTGGGCTGGAATTTTCAGAAAGTATCTGGTGGAATCTCCATATATGTGGTGGCCTGCAAATCTTGTTCAAGTTTCCCTCTTCAAGTAGTGAATCTTCATCATTAAGTTAATTCAATTTTCATAATCCTCTTGCTTTTATGCTAAAATAAATAATCAAATCTTTTTCTTTTGTTTTTTTAAGAACACTGCATCAAAAAGAGAAGAGAAGAAAGGGCAGCCTGACAAAATTTCAATTCTTCGTAGTAATCTTTGTATTCAGCTTTGCATACTATGCCATTCCCGGCTATCTCTTCCCAGCCATCTCCACAGTCTCTGTCCTCTGCTTGATATTTAAGGAGTCGATCACCATGCAACAAATTGGATCAGGGATGAAAGGGCTTGGCATTGGCTCCTTCGGTCTTGATTGGTCAACAGTTGCTGGTTTTCTTGGTAGCCCATTGGGAACACCTGCAAGTGCAATCTTTAACATAATGGTAGGCTACTTCATTGCCATCTATATAATGCTTCCATTTGCCTATTGGACCAACATATACAGGGCAAAGAATTTTCCAATGATCTCGTCCCATGTCTTCGACTCTTCTGCGCAACCGTACAACACGACACGAATTATTAATAGCAAGACTTTCACCTTGAATGTTGAAGAACAGGAGAGTTACAGCAAGATAAACATGAGTATTATGTTTGCTTTGACATATGGCTTAGGATTTGCAACCTTGACATCATCGGTCATGCATGTTGCTCTCCACAATGGAAAGTAAGTATAAAAGAAGAAGCACTACACCTTGGAGTTGATGATTATGAATGCTTTATAATAATGTTTATTCACTTTTTTTTTATTTGTTAGGGATATTTGGCAGTCATGGAGACAAGCCAGAGATTCCTCTAAGGAGAAGAAATTAGATGTTCATGCTAGATTGATGAAGAATTATGATGCTATACCTCAATGGTGGTTCCATGTTCTCTTGATTTTGATGATTCTACTCTCAATTTTCACTTGTGTGGGATTTGGTGGAGCTTTGCAACTTCCATGGTGGGGAATATTATTGGGTTGTGCTATGGCTTTCTTCTTCACATTACCTATTGGAGTCATTACAGCAACTACAAACCAGGTAAGTTCTTCACTAATATGTTAAACAATCAAATCTCCAGTTTTGAGTTGTAACTTGTGGTAACTTTATGTATTATTTAATAGTCACCAGGGCTCAATATCATCACAGAGTACATCATTGGTCTAATTCTACCTGGAAAGCCCCTAGCAAATGTGACATTCAAGACATATGGCTATATTAGCATGACTCAAGCACTCACATTTCTCAGTGATTTCAACCTTGGACACTATATGAAGATTCCCCCCAGATCTATGTTCATCTCACAGGTAATTCTTTTTCTATTTAGATAACTATCAACATAAGCATGACATCTTACAAGAGTTACAAAAGTACTAATATAATAAAAAATGGTAACTTCTCGTAATTTAGCCTCTTTAAGCAACAAGAAAATCATTTAATACTTTATATGCTTCAATCTCATGAACATGACACAGTTTTCATGTGCATTTTGATTGCATTTTACTACATTGAACTCTCTATGTATAACTACAGCTTTGTTTGGGACGGCTGTCTTATTGCTACTTAAAGCAGATTTCTATTTTTGTACTAAAAAGTTGTTTTAAGAAGTAGTTAGAAAGCTGTCCCAAAGAAGCATAATATTCAAGGACATAAATGATAAAAATATAAGGTGGTAAATAATCCCCTCATAACAGCAGCAAATTCATTACCGAAATTGTATTGAATTAATAGTAATTTACAATTTGTGATCCACATTATCTAACATCATCATGATTGTTTTTTTTTTAAATCTCAGTTGACAGGGACCGTGATCGCAGCGACGGTCAACTTTGGAACTGCATGGTTTCTTTTAGATTCAGTTGAGAACATATGTGACACTGATAAACTACCAGCTGACAGTCCATGGACATGCCCAGGGGACGATGTATTCTACAATGCATCCATCATATGGGGACTTGTTGGCCCTATGCGAATGTTCGGAAAACTCGGTCTCTACTCTGCTTTGAACTACTTCTTCCTTGCTGGATTCTTGCTACCCATTCCTTTCTGGTGGATTTCTAAGGTCTTCCCTAACTGCAAATGGCTCAAATACATCCATTTACCTCTCATTATTGGAGGTGCTGGTGGTATCCCTCCTGCACACACAGTGAACTATATCACCTGGGGTGCTGTTGGCATCTTCTTCAACTACTACATTTACAACAAATATAAGGAATGGTGGGCAAGGCACACCTACGTAATGTCGGCTGCCCTCGATGCCGGAGTCGCTTTCATGGGAGTTCTCATCTTCTTTGCCTTACAATACAATGATATTGGTGGAATTAGTTGGGTGGGAGGCGATGCAAGTGACTTCTGTCCCCTTGCAAATTGCCCTACAGCTCCTGGAGTGGTCGCCAAAGGATGCCCAGTGATAGCCTGAGATATGATTACTATGTTTCATTAAGCACTTACTAGTTGGTGATAAGCTTGCATGACTTGTTGTTCTAGTACTCCCAAGTCATTGTACATATAATCGTTCATTTTTTATTTTCTCTTTGTTTCCTGAAAACTTATATTCAAGCCAATGTTCTTTGTATGTTCTGTGGAATTTGTTATTTATAGCATTTGAAGTCTATGTGAATATATTCTACGTATGTATGGTCTCTATAGTTCCTCATTAGAGTCCAACATTCCTTAGCTATTTATGATCATGATATACAATATTTGGATGCCAGTTTATAATTATCGATGGCTTATGAAAGTCTATCAGAAAACTCCTCAGCTAGTAGCCCTCAATAGCTCTTTGCCCAGTTCAATAGTTCCTAACAATCTCTCTCGGTTTTGATAGTCGTTGTACCCCTTAGTAAACTGCAATTCAAAACCCTAATTCCTTATAGCGTTCCTTACATTACTCACTTGGCGCCCTCCTATGTTTCGATTGATCGCTTTCCTCTCGCTCTTTTCTCTTTTCTTGGTTTGATCAGTGACGAGACTCAGACGAGCGAGGGTCGAGATTCATCTACTCGTCTGAGTCTCGTCACTGACACCAATGAGTCTAGTTGCCGCCGAGTTCGCCATTTTAGTCTCATCATCATTGGAGTCCTGCAGCTCAAATTCTCCAGCAATCCGCATTATTTTGGTTAAACTCTGATTACTTTGCCAATTTTTTTTCCTTCTCATATTTGTTTGTTTGTCACCATTCAATCATCTTTTACCCGCTGTTTTGTTTCCCATTTTGAGAAGCTAATTACATTATGAAATTTAAAATAATGATAATAGAGAAATATTTAAATAAGTTCTAGTTCTGATATTCTTCTAGTCATCTGCTTAGCTTTGAATTGTTTTATTGCTGATGTGTTGGTTGAGATATACATCATTGTCTTATTTGATAAGAAATATGGATCTTTGATGAAGAAAAATATGGATATATGTGTATGAGAATGCCCTGGGTTAATATCTCCACATGTTGAAGAGTTTAATCCTACTTTTGCTTCTTAATTGTGATTTCAATGCATGCCACAATAATCAAGGAAATGAGTTATAATAGTCATTTAAAAATAATTAACAACTAATTCAGATCCTCGCCTCTCCCGCTCCCGAGACGTCTAGGTCTTGCTCTCCCATCTCTCCGGAGCTTCTCCTCGGCGACTCTTGGTGCTGCTGTAACTTCAGGAAAGCTCCTCTTTCCTTTCCTTTTGCAGGTTTTGTTTATTTTTGTTTGGTTTTTCGTCCTCTTCTGGCTGTTCACGATTAGAATGGCACTGAATCGTTTCTTGGATCCTGGTTTTTTGAATGATTCCAACGAATCGCATTCTTTCGTTGATGCTTTATCTGGTTCTTCCTCTGATATGTGTTTTCCTGAGCTCAAAATGTCATCCTTCCATGGATGGCCTTCTTTGTGGATCTTCGATGAAGAGATCCTTGTGGTTGTAGTTCCATTCTAGTTTTCGCTAATTGGTTTTATTCTATCCCGACGTCCTAGCTTGGACTCCATCCGTAGATTTTTTTTTCAACCTAAAGCTCAATGCCGATTTTTCGATTACTTTGCTAGACTCAACACATGTTCTGATTAAGCTAATGAATGACATATATTATATCAATGTTCTGCCACAGATCTTACTTAGTTTATAATTGTTATATAAAATTAACTAAATGGTCTCCTTCCATTGATATTGGTGTTAAATGTCATGTTATTCGTTTTTGGATTTCCTTCCCTAATATACGCCCTCATCTCTTCACTCCCTGAATCATTCACACTTTAGGATCGATTTTTGGTCATCCGCTAAAAGTTGACAATACCACATCTATGGGCTCTCGGTCTTCTCTTGCATGTGTGTTGGTTGAGCCTGACATCACTAAAACGTATGCGGACAAAGTGTGGATTGGTCCAAAAAAAGTTTGGTTACATCTAGCTAGTTGAAATGGAGGCTTTCCCTCCATTTTGTATTCACTGTAAATCTATTGGGCATGTGCGGGGGGGGGGGGGGGGGGGGGGGGGGGGGGGGGGGGTATAGTTCTTTTTATCTTATTAAGTCGGTCAAAATTAAAATTGGTGTTTTGCAAAATGTTGTTGCTGGTTGAAATTTTAATACTAGGGTTGCGACCTGGGAGATGGATATTGTATCAAGGTGATGGGGTTGCTTCTTGGTCGGGCCCCTCAATTGTTGTTGGTGATAATGTGTTGCTTGGGTGTGGGGAAGTCGATGTGGAGCTTCCTTTAGCTGTGAATGTTTCATCTGAACCAGTGTCTTTAGCCCCCTATTAGTCCTGTTGTTTTGGATACTAGTGTCAATGTTTTGAGTTTGGATTTGGATAATGTTGTTTCTTTTATTGCCAAGGATTTGGCGCTGGGTCTGGGTCTTACTGATGTTCTTGTCGGGGATGCTGCTGGTTCGTTGGCTTCTGTTTTAACCTTGGATGATCCCCTTTATGCTAGGAGGATGTGGTGCCTTTAGCTATTGATTGTACTAATATAGATAGTGTAGATGGTGTTAATGTTTCCATGAATGTCAATAATTATTGCATTAACCTTATAGCTAGTCCTACTTGTGCTGATGTTGTGGAGGTGTTAGGTGATAATTCGGTTTCTTTAGTTTCTAGGGGTGGTGAAGCTTCGGTTGAGCTGGGTAATGGGAGAATTGTGGTGCCTCTGGTTGATGTGCATATATCTATTATCTCCGGTGTTTATATGTTAGCTCACATTGCTAGGAATAATGTTGTGAGGCAAGGTGATTAGTTACATGATGACAATTCTTCTGCAAGAGGGGAGGAAATTATTGAGAATGATTTGGATGCTTGAGACAACTTTGACTAAAGCCTTCTTAAAATTGTGGATGTTGGTTATTTCAAAAGTAGTATTAAGCATAGAAAACGAAAATCCAAAAAGAAATGATTTTCCTTTTTGGAAGTTTGGTGGTTGTAGTTATTTTGGGTACTTTTGCTGTTGCTTTCTATTTACTACGATGGAATCGGGACAGGACAATGATGAAGCAGATTTCCTGCATGTACCTTAGATGGCCAGGGCTTGGTTGACAATCTCGGTGGTTCTTTCTCTTCAATTTTAATAGATTTGGAATTTTGAGGTCTTGTTGTCTTGAAATTTTGGTTGTTACTTTCCTTGCCTCCTTGGATGGCCAATGCTTAACAACTAAGTGACGATCTGAGTCCATTTGATTTTGGGGTGTATTTTTCTTTTTTTCAATGAGATTGTTTTTTGGCCCTGATGATTATTGTTTTTTTCTAGATGTAATCTTCTCTATGTGGCCATCTTGTGGTATTGTGGTGTATTGCTCTTCTTTTCTAATGGATTTTATTTTCCTTAAAAAAATAGTCATTTAAAAATATTTATCTTACACAACTCACCTTGGCATGTTGGTTGTGAGCTTAAACTTCCAACTAAGAGGTTTAGGGTTCGAGTCTTTGTGTATGCGTTGTGTGTGTGAATTTACCTTAAATGGCCTAAATGTCCAAAAAAAAAAAAAAAATCTTTATACTTTTATGAGACTTGATGTGAATTGAAGAGGTTCTAATAATTTATTATGAAAGATGTTTTTATTTAAAATTATTGTAAAAATAACTAAATCTTTAACACAAACATGAATCATATAAAACAAAAAAGAAAAACTTATATAATTTCATTTCAAATTAATTGGGCCATCACACCAAATAGGGCAAACTACAATGTTATCTCCATAAGCACCATCATTGATCAAGAAAGCTTATATAATATCATTACCCCCACAAAGTAGGGATAAAAAATCCCAAGCTATTAAAATAATAAGATCATCACACTTATTAGGATGATCATTAGTATACAACATGTGTTTGCCAATTGCACTTCATATAAGTAGTGCTTATATCTAATAACCAATTGTGCTTGGAATTCATCTAATAGCTTGCACTCACATTATCAACCTTGTAAGCTCTAGCCAAGGACTTCAATAACTCTTTCGAGTTGAAGAATACTTCTCCCGAGCATTATAACACAAGTGTTTATGCAATCGTTCTCATATCTATTCTTTTTTGAAGATATATACTTTAATTTAGGTTGCTATTTTTTGGAAGATGTCTACTTTTTTTTTTTTACTTTATGACGTGTTTGTCAATTTGAAATCCTAAATTTATGTTAGATATATTAAATAAACGATGTGCTAATTGAGAAAAAAAAATATATATTTTTAATATAAGTGATTTGAAACTTCATTTCTCAGTTAAAATGGGTATGAGTTGGATAAACAAACCCAAATGGAGTTGTGATTATGTTAAAGGTGTTGATAAATTTTAAAATTTGCAAGTTCGATTTAGAAGTCAACACAAAAAATCTTATGTCCATATAAATTATTCATCAATAGATACTTCGATTACATAAAAGATATCAAGACACATTTACTTTCCAAAGAATTTTTCTTGGATATGTTGTATGGAATCATCATAGAGAGGATATAGGCGCTTGCCACTTCTGAAGTTGAAGAAGTACCAATTCAAACCGACCAACCAAACACAAATGACATAGGACTATTAAGGGACACAATTGGCTCAAGCAAGACTAATATTAACATAGATGATGAACATAACAAAACATAAATCCACCAAATGACAATGTTATGAAATTTGGCAATTTGCTGCTAAAAGTAGGAGCATAATTATATCCTGGCTATAAATCATTCACAAAACTTCATCATGCAATTATTGTCTAAAGTGCTCACACTACTAAACATATATGAAACGAAGAAGATAACGAAAACAATTGATTTTGGATATACAAAGACAGATACCTAACCATATAATTATTATCTATTCTAGAAAGATATATCGGATTAAGATATTTGCCATATGTGATTCTTCTAGGTGTATTGGTACATGAGGAAAGAAAGTCTGAATGAAGTTTGGTAACTTCGTCAAATATTTCTTATTGATTCATAAATTTAAAAGATTATTCAAAAATCTACTGAAGAGATGAGTTGACATGCTAAGTAGAGAAATACATATGGGTTGTTGTGACATCTAGTAAATAGAGAAGCTTGAAAATCCTTCGACTCTAAATACCCTAAATTCTCTTCTTATTGGAGCATAAAAGGAAGATCTACATGTCTTTGTTAAGCCCAAAATACAAAATCTTTATGGTTATAGAGAGAAAAAAATTCTCATATATGGGTTATCATCATTGGCTTCCCTATAATCATTTATTTTGTCGCCAAAAACAATTTTTTATAACATAGAGGAGGTCCACAAAGCACCTCAAAGAAACACTGCTGTTATATCTTACAATAATTACATGGTGTACATTTTCTTATAAATGAATTCAAAACTTTTAAAAGAGGACAATGAATTGTTGACTAAACAATAAGGTTTTCCACAATTTTGGAAGAAGAAATTTTTTTTGTGTTGCCTTATTAGGAGTATAATTTACTACCACCTTAAATTCAAAGATAATATGCAAGCACGATAGGAATTGGTTGGTCTTAGAATCAAGAGTGAATTACATTTATAAATTTTTTATATTTTGCTTATGTTCCTCATCTGATAAAATTATGCATATTGTTGTGAAGAAATTACAATTTTTGAAGTCAATTTATTCTAAGTTTATCAATCCAAATGAGTTGCAATATTGTAAGATGAAAAGCATCATCTAATATTTCAAGGTGTATCAAATCTTGGTTTGGGTAATTATTGATGTGAAGGATTTCTTTTATTGTTTCTTTAGAACTGTATTTCGTCATTTTTAATGCATTATCTAAATATAGAATATTCCAACGGAGCTTCTTGTCACTATCAAATTCTAACCTTTTTCCGACAACATTTTTAGTGGCACAAAAAAACCTTAATTAAATAAAAAACCAATTTCATTAAGTAAAAAGAACAAGTTACATGTGTAAAAAGAAAAAAAAAGAGCAAAATTGTGAGAGAGCTACACAGGCAGCAAGAGAGACATCACCAGAATGGTGTAAAAACACATGTAAAGCCAAAAAACAGAGGAAGGGCAAAAAAATTAACGGCTCAGCTTTAGTAGATTGCCTCCGATAGACCGAAAAAGAAGTCCCTTCTCATCAGGAAAGATTCCACGATTTCACCTGCATGCATAAAAATTATAATGAATACAAAAGCCCCTCAAACTTACATAGGTGATAGACTATTATCAATTTTAGAAGAACTGCATTGAGTAGAGAAGCAATATATATGAAGTAATACCAAAAAAAAAAATGAAGAATGAACGAAGGCTGTTTACCCTGCTGATAAGGAGCTCGTTAGACCGATACGAGGGTGAAGCATGTCGCTGTCCAACCCCAATTTGCATAAATAACCAGGAGTACCAGGTGTTCGATGTTTTGTATCTGTAGTTTTCATAAGCCACAATTATATCAAATGCTTTGCCTGCATGCTATTGTAGTTGCTGGAGCAAGAAGATGGGGTTATAGTACGTTTGTCTCACTATACTACAGCACAGAGTTATACCAACATAATTATGCAAGCCTTTTTCACGTCATATCATAGAAGGTTTATTGGCCACTGTTTGATGAGGATACTGGCATAATATTATTACTACCTTGACATCAACTATAACAAACACAAACTGCATTGACATCACATTAATTAAAAATATTACTAGGAGCACGTTATAAAGTTATAAAAGTATAATAACTTTAACGTTTCTTTATCAAAATGTGCGTGTGGGCTTGGAGTTTTTATAACCCCTAATCTGCACATATTTCAAATCTTCCTCGTTCAAACCAGCATAATCCCTGTAAGAGCGAATCATCGTTGCTTCTCTATTCAACGGCGGAGCCACACAGGGTCCCGTGGGGGCACGTGCCCCCTCCGCAAAAAAATAAAATAAAAAAATGATATGCCTTGGTGTATTTGAGCGGTTCAACATATTTTTGCCCTAATATTTCGGCTATTCCCATTTATTCCTTCGTCTGTTCCGCACGGAGAAGGGGAGAAGGAAGTTCGTTCGCGGTTCGGCTCCGGCTCCAGCGCGACTGGGCGACGGCGACGCAGCAGTTTCTCCAAAAGTTCGTCCAGCCGGCAGCGGGCAGCCAGCAAGGCAGCAATCGTCGCATTTGCTCGCATATTCTCTCAGTATCTCCGACTCTCCCATCTTCAGTTTTCCGATTGAAGGCAGGCTGCAGCCCTGAACTCCTGAAGGTAAGTAACAATCAAAATCTCTTAAGATTTCATTTTATTTTGTTGTGTATGAGTGTATCCTTTCATTTGATGTAATATGTTTGAAGCCATAGTTGATTCCTTAATTACGATAGTCTTTTAATTTTTGAAGAATTTCTCTTAACTTTTTTGAAGAATTTGTCTGTTTGAAGCCTTAGTTGATTCTTAAGTTTTTTGTTGAATTTGTCTGAATCTCTCCGACTCTTCTATTTTTTTCCATGAAAATCTAACAGAGTAGTCAAGCTGAAATTGGCGAGTAAAAGAGGAGAAAACAAGTCAGTTGTTCTCTAGGCATTTAGATTTAGTGATAAATGACTTTGAAGTTCTTGATAACAAAGTTATTTATTATATCTGTTACGAATAAATTATTGATTATAATGTGTTCTAATTCATTAAGTTTTTTGTGTCCCTGTTTTTTTTTTTTTTTTTTTAGATTGACTTTTATCATTTGACACTTGAGTTATATATATTTTAGGTAGTTTAATTTTGCTCAAAGATTATGGAGAAGTATTTTAAGAAGGTCTCGCCAATAGAAGATTCAAGAAAGAATGATGATGAAAAAAATAAAAAAGGAAATCGAACATCCGGTGAAACGTCAAACAACGAGCCAACAAATCTAGAGAACCTTCAATCAGTTCCTGGTTTACGTATACCTATTTATGAATATAGTTTTAATATTCGTGATCAAATTTGAAGAACATATTTGCAAAAAGGACCATGTTAGTCTTGTAATCATGACTTCCTTAAAAGTAAGTTTGGGGTTCTCATTATGAGTCACTAATTAGATTAATTACAATGTTCTCCTTAGTTGTTGATGTGCTTGAAATAGCTTTGGATGATGGCATAAGTTCTGAACAAAGAAGAGAAGCATTTGCATTATTAGATTCAATTCAATCTTTTGACTTCACTTTTTGTTTACACTAAATAAAAGACATTCTTGGAATCACTTCTGAACTATCAGATGCTTTACAAAGGAAAGATCAGGACATCATGAATGCCATGTCGTTAGTTCAAATATCAAAAATCAGATTACAAGACATGAAAGATAATAAGTGGGATGACTTCATATCAAAAGTATCTTTATTTTGTGTTGAACACAAAATAATAACTCCGAATTTAAATGATAAATGGGTTGCCCGTGGACGATCACGACGTGGACTACAAGAAATGACAAATTTGCATTATTACCGAGTCGATATATTCTACACAGTACTTGATATGCAATTACAATAGTTGAATAATCGTTTCACTATAGTCAATACTGAATTACTTTTGTGTATTGCTTGTTTAAATCCATCAAATTCGTTTAGTGCATTTAACAAAGAAAAGTTAATTGTTATGGCAAACTTATATCGAAGTGATTTCAGTCCTTCTGATTTGATGATTCTTGATAATTAGCTAGAAACTTACATTATGGATTTGCAGCTTGATGTAAAATTTTCATTATTAAAAGATATCTGAAGTCTTGTTGAAAAAATGGTTCATAGTAGGAAGGATATACTATATCCCATTGTTTTTAGGCTTTTGAAGTTGGCATTAATACTACCCGTTGCAACAGCATGAGTTGAAAGAGCATTTTCTGCGATGACAATCATAAAAAATCGGCTATGCAATCGAATTGGAGATCAATGGATGAACGATACATTAATCGCTTATATTGAAAAATAAATTTTAGATTGCATTCACAATGATGTTATTATTTAGTTATTTCAAAATATGAAGAACATAAAGTATAAATTGTAAGTGTATGTCATTTTATATTTAGTAAATAAAATAATTTTAAAACTGTCTATGCCGATCCTAAGCCTAGATGAAAAAAGTTAAAGAAAAATTTTAATAAAATAATTTAATCCCCTCAACATATTTTCAGGCTTCTCCGTGACTCTGATTGACGTTTAATACCGGATTTAGAAAATCCAAAAGATCGGTACGGGATTGAGGAGAAGAAGCGCACTAAAAGAGAGATAGTTGTTACAGATGGTGAAGAAGCTTCGGGATACCTTCAAACCGCTGGTTCACGCAAAGAACACTGCAACGACGAGAACATGGTGACAAGGAATCACAATCCATAGACAGGCCTAACGCTGTGGCAAAACCATAAGAAAAACATAAGAGCATAAAATTATAGAAATATATAAATACCCGTTTTCTGACACGATCAGCTTTTTTATGCTCACTCTCTATTTAGTATTTACAGTAACAATAAATCATTAGTTTTTTAAATATTTCTTCAACTTAATCTTATTTATTTAATGATTAATTTAAAAAATATATAGCCTAAATATAAATTACTTATGAGGAATAATATTCATATCAATTTATATTATAGAAAAGTATTATTAATTTCAATTAACATAATATTTCAGTCTCAAAATTAAGTTATAATATTAACAACTTCAAGTTATTTAAATAACATGCAATTTATGTTTGAGAAGAAAAACTAATATATATGTATAATTAAATACAAAGATTAATATGTTTAAACATATTAATGCATATAAAATATTTTCTTTTACTAATTTACAAATTATTAACATTTATGAATATTATTTTATTAAATTAACAAGTCAATTGTTATAAAAATTTACAATAAAATGAATAACAAAATTGTTCATAAATTAACATTATAATTATTTCTTATTATTAAGTAAAATAACTATCTAACTAATATTTATGAATTATTTCTTAATCAATAATAAGTAAATTAGCCTATGCTACTTTTAATTTCAATAGCTTAATTAAATTTGTTTAAAAATTGATAGTTAATAATTTTCAAATTTTAATAATTCATAGTTGCAAATAAATAAAACATTTAACAACTTATTAAATAAGATTTCATAGCATTAGAGAACCACAATTAGCAACTAAACACCACTTGAGCCATAAAACTACAGAAGTTGTCAATCGAGTAGAAATTATTGCGTGTAAAGTCCAAACACAGCTACAACAACAACAACAACATCAAGCCTTTATCCCACTACGTGGGGTCGGCTACATGAATCCTTTTTCTCCATTGTGTCCTATTAAAAGTCAAATTCTCAACTTTATGCTAAGCGCACAAAATCGTAGCCAAAGCGCAAATAAAGTGCATTCAAGCACAGTAAAAAAGTGCAATAAAAAATCAGTCAAAGTGTAACTAAAGTGCAAGACGTATCTCTACATCCGATCTCCGCACCTCATATTCCGTAAAGTACACTTGACAACCCCCTCTAATTGGAGTATGGAATAATTTCTCCCAACAGAGCTCTTCAATATGCCTCGCCATCAACAAATGCAGACAGGTATGGACTATGGAGTCTTGACTAACAGAATCAGAAGCAGCAGCCATGTCTGATAAGAAATTCTTGCCTTTCCATACAAGTGTTCCTATCCAATCATATGCTATGTAAAGCCACCATCATATGCTATGCTATGTAGAAAACAAGGATGACAGTGTTATAAATGGTGGTCAGTTGGAGATGAATTGTTGCTTGATTTGTCCCTTGCTGCATTTTGAAGTGGAAAATAGGTTTTTCGGTTGAAGAAGACATTATAAAGGAATGATTAGAACTTCAAATCTACCACACAGAACATCATATAGCACTCAAAACATATCAGGACTTTATTCAAAAAAGGAAAGAAAAATAAGAAGAAGAAGAGGAAAAAGAAGCATAAGAGTTCGATGAACAAATGGATGACAAATGAATCTATGAAATAATAAACGGGGAATTAAATTCATATCAAAATTTTGGGAAACGAACAGAAGCTTAGTTCAGATTGTTATTAATATTTTAAATTATATTAATTAAGTTAATCAATAATAACTTAGAGGTGTCTAGGGTTTGCCTTTCGTCATTGTTGTTCGGCTTCGTTGCTTCGCAGGTGTAGAGATTGCAGGCGTCGCTTCTTCCACACCTTCTTGGCTGTTGGATTACGCTCCTTCGACGACTTTCCCTTCCTGTCGGATCGGAAAGTCTGATATTTTCATCTGAAGCAACAACGGGAGCAGCCATGCTTCTTCCACAAGAAGGCATGGACATGGAAGATTCATGGAAAGATGGCAAACAGTAACTCCATCAACACCTTTCTAAAAAAGATAAGTATTAATCATTGATATTGGATAAAAGCCACAACACCAAGAAATATTGGTACAACAACACAAGCAGCCATGCTTCTTCCACAAGAAGGCTATCCACTACAAATATACATCTACAAAAGTCATAAAAGAATGATTAGAACTTCACAGCTACCACACTGCTCATTATATTGCACCTAAAACATGAAAGGATTTTATAACAAAAAGGAAAGATAAAGAAGGAGAAGAAGAAAAAGAGTCGATGAACAAGTGGATGACAACTAAATCCATGAAATAAGATAGATCAATTACATTCATATCACAAAATCTATGCATTTACATATCTAACATCAAAAGAAATCTCTGTATGAATGCAGATGTGCATGTAATATTTTTTTTGGGTGAAACTAACTTTTACCAACTTCAACTACACCAAACAACCGAGATGTAAATATTTGGTAACAATATTTATTTTATGCTTAATTCAACAGGAAATTCCTATAAAAGGGGTTGATGGATCACCTGATCATTTTCATATAAACCCTATTTCAACTATATTATGGTAAAGTGAAATTTTTACCACACATAGCACATTTATATTGGGAAGCAATATGTTAGGAAATACTTGGAATTAAAACATGCTCATCAAGCATCACCAAACCCTATAAAAATAATAGCAAATCCATGAAGTAGAGAATAATGGATCACTGTACCATGGGTTTTAACCCAATTGCAACCACAATAAACATGAGAAATGCTTACCACACCGCATCAAAGAAAGCATGATGAAGAAGAATATGATAAAAATGAGTATGTTATTCTCACTTATTTTATGATTTAAACTAAAACAATTTCATAAATATTTTCCAAATTCAAGAAATCATGATGAAGAAGATACAACAACAACAACAACAACAACATCAAGCCTTTATCCCACTACGTGGGGTCGACTACATGAATCCTTTTTCTCCATTGTGTCCTATTAAAAGTCAAATTCTCGTATAAATCTAATAAAGAAAGGTCATTCCTAATATTTTCTAACCAAATCATGATGAAGAAGATGATGAAACAAAATGATCCTTATGAAGAATTCTCTTCATGAATATAGAAGAAAAAGTTACTTCATCATACAAGCATATAAGAAACTATGCAGAATGGATACCATCAGGACGTAATTGTAACGAGTATAATTTTATGATGTAAAGCCACTCATCCACTTGAGGAAAAGAAAATGAAATAAAAATTGAAACACTAAAGGGAATGAATCCAAAATTGTCTTTGTCCATTCGTTTGAATTAGGAGAAACTGAGTGAAAAAGTAATTTTCATTTTTTGAACAAAACCAAATATTTAGCAAACTTCAAAATTTAAGAAAATATGATAAAGACAAATATGTCCATGTTATATATATATATTGTCAAACTAACTTTTATCAACTTCAATTACACCAAACAACCGAGATGTAAATATTAGTTAACAATATTTATTTTATGCTTAATTCCTCCAAACAAAGCAAAGAGAAAATGAAGGCATTCGCAAAAGGAGAGGACAAGTAGAACGGAACAAGAATAAGAAGAATCAAATGCTAGTGGAGTCCAACAAATAAGGCGAGCAGAAAATCTTTGCCTGCTACATTGCACATTGTGCAGCACAAAGTACCTGAAAAACTACACTCCTAGAAGGAAGAAAGAATGAGAAACCAATAAAAATACAGGGTATCAGATGATATTGAGAGTCAAAAAATAGTACAAGTGCAGCAGCTATCTACAAACAGCCATACATGAATCCACTAGGTAATGGCTGCTGCGGTTGCCTGAGAAGCAGGCAACCTTTAGACCATCCAAACATGCTACATCATTACATACCATAGGAAACATAGAGAAATTCTATTGCAACCATATGCAACTGATGGCAAAATTATGAGTCACTATTATCTCCCTCACAAATTCTTACTGGAAAGAGACATCCCACCTTCTGTCCGGCCCCACTTCCCCACCACCGCCCGCTGAAGCCAAGACCCCAAGCCGCCGGTCCCCATAGAACCTCCACCCGCCGGCCAACCAAAATCAAACCTTGGAATTTGATTTTCAAATTCAATTAGGCTTTCATTACTTTCCTAATTCGTTCCTTTGTTATTTAGGAAGTTTCATATTTGAAATTCAATTTGAAATATGAATTTTAAATCCCTATTTAAATGACAAAACCCAATTTGGAAACTCTTCATATCTAATCAAATTTGAATTTAATTCAGAATTTGATTTAATTATTTATTCAATCACATGGGCCCCACTCACATTGAATTTAGACACAAAAATAAATCCCCATAGGGCCGGCCCCTCTCTCCACTTTGCCACCTAAGCAACATTTAATTCCCCCCTAAATCCCTCTAGTAACCGCCAGCCCCATTACTCCCTTAATTGGGTTGATTTGAATTTCAAATTAGCCCTTCCCCTTTAATGAAAATCTGAAATTAAATTTCAGATTTTCCCTCTCATCTCCTTTCCCCAAGCTACTTGATTCACCAAAAGAAACCCTTACCCTAGCCACCCCCTCACCCTCCCAAGTCATCTCCCATCATCCCCTCCCTTTCTCCTCACCAATCTCAAGTGTGCTCTTCCCCAACCGTCGCCACCACTTGATGAGGACGATCCGGAAGTCCACCATGGTTTCTTATTTGATGATCAAGGACGAACCAACATCCTTGAATCTCCTTTCTTTGAAGTGAACCTAGACGTGGATTCGTCTGTGGAGGATTACTTACATCGCATCTTGTTCACATCACCACTATGCATGGCCGATCCGGATGTCCACCATGGTTTCTTATTTGATGATCAAGGACGAACCAACATCCTTGAATCTCCTTTCTTTGAGGTGAACCTAGACGTGGATTCTTCCGTGAAGGATTACTTACATCGCATCCTGTTTACACTAGTACCTTCCATCGAGGAGCACATTCTTCCCGGACGTTCGATGCTCACTAGTCATCCCGTGGATTCCCCGCCGCCGACTACTTCCCCAACGAACTATACTTTGGGCACCATTTGTCTCTTAGTGGCATTGCTCGGAATCTTCCTCCGTTAAAGCCCCACCGTCAAGAACATGATTGAGGGACCCAAGGTGAAGAGTTCTATTTGTTAGTCGTGGATTATTGTTTTTGCCATAACATTACTCTCTCTATTTTTATGTTGTTAATTAGATAGCATCCCATTAATCTAGTTGTAACTACATGCTTTGCATAGTCTCTAATTGATAATTCTGAAAACCTAACTTGGGTAATCACTAAATCTATAACTAGCAAAGTTTTAATGATCATGTATTAAAATCCCCAAGCAATTCTTGTTCCTTTGCATGGTTTCACATCAATTTCATTCGTGTTACTTTGGCAGAAGCATATTTTCCAACTTCAAGCAACCAAATGATTCTTGTAAAGACTTCTTTGTATGAAGGCAGATGCAAATGCTACTTCATTTGACATGCAGATGCAAAACATATAAGAAACTATGCAAAATTGATACCATCAGGACGTAATTGCAATGTGCAAATAGACAGATAAATAGCACTTAATTTCTATATAAATTTTACATAATTATCAAATAATTCTCCTTCTTAACAAGTTAAAACGTTGAACTGCTGATACTTTAATAACAATTTAAGTTTTTTAAAAAAATTTAAATGTTCACAACGAAAGAAAGAGTCAAATTGAGGATCAGGAAAACTCAGCCATGGAAAATAATTATTTTATTATAACCACCCATCCGTCCTCTTGGGTACAAGACCAAAATATAAGATAAAATAGCTGCATCATTTTAAATGCCTTTCAAGCCATCCTTGACACCTCATCTTTTGATAGACTGAGAATAAGAGTTGGTCAACAACGCTCCATCCAGAGACAATCAATAACAACGTTAATATGAGTTAGAACATGTCTCATCACCCAAAGCCTCACCATTATGACGGGTAGACATGAATTATGCCAAAAGCATGTCAAATATTAACCATACACAAATAAAACTGTGATCTGCCTTTAAGTTCGGTGTCATATTGCACAGTACCTCATGAAAAGGACGAACAGATACCGAGCCCATGAACTTTACCTAAAGTTGGACAAAGAGTCCTCTCCTAATTCCAACACAATATACTTATATCCCATGGCCCCCTAATTCCAACACAATATATTTTGGTGAGACCTACAATGCTTTATGGTGCCGAATGTTGGCCATTAAAAGAGAAGCATAATACTAAATTAAGTGTTGCAGAGATGAGGATGCTTAGGTGCATGAGTGGCTTGACCCTTAGAGATAGGATACCAAATGAGCATATACGTGAAAAGGTTGGAGTAGCTCCAGTGGAAGATAAGATTAGAGAGAGTCGCCTTAGATGGTTTGGTCACATTAAACAGAGGCCTTCCGATGACCCAATTAGAAAAGTTGAGGTATTAGATTTGAGTTATGTTAAGAAAGGTAGATGTAGACCTAAAAAACCTTGGTTAGAAAATATTAGAAATGATCTTTCTCTATTAGATTTAAATGAGAATTTGACTTTTAACCGGACACAATGACGAAAAAGGATTCATGTAGCCGACCCCACGTAGTGGGACAAAGGCTTGATGTTGTTGTTGTTGTATACTTATTCCGTGAGCCTCCTAAGTCCTACATATTATGCATATCCCGTATTTTACAAAATAAGGTCATGAAAAAAAATTTCCTTATATAGAGATAGGCATTTTGGATCCTTTCAAATTACCGTGGTTAATGAACAATGTTTCAAGAGAAAGAGAGAAAAACCAACTTATCTGCTAAAATCCATGGTAGAGAAACAGAAGAAGCTTTTGCTCCATCCGCTCAATTTAAACTATAAAAAAGAAAAGTAAACTGGCAGCATCAATTTTCTGGGGATTTCAGGCAGCACTCCTTGATGGAAAAACAAGTCAAATTGCGGACAAAGAAAACTTGGACATGGAAGATTCAATGAAAAATGGCAAACAGTAACTCCATCCACACCTTTCTAAAAAGATAAGTATTAATCATTGATATTGGATAAACGGCACAACACCAAGAAAAATTGGAACAACAACACAAGCAGCCATGCTTCTTCCACAAGAAGGCTATCCACTACAAACAAACATCTACAAAAGTCATAAAAGAGATACAACTTCACAGCTACCACACCGCTCATTATAGTGCGCCCAAAACATAGGACTTTATAACAAAAAGGAAATAAAAAGAAGAAGAGTCGATGAACAAGTGGATGACAACTAAATCCAGGTAATAAGATAGCTCAATTACATTCATTTCACAAAATTTATGTATTTACATATCTAATATCAAAAAATTTAGAAAGCAAAAAGAAACTTTCTTCAACTTGTTATGCATGAATTACTCTGGTGATGGCACTTATATGGCCTGAAAAGTTCCCGGCCAATCAGAAATGCCACATTATTGCTCTAAATAATCTAGAGATATTACAAACTCTAAATCATCATCTCTGCCCACAAAGATTATCTCCTCATAAACCCAAAAAAAAAAGAAGCAAAACCCTACAATATGTTTTAAATATGGCATTAGTCTGGTGACAATCACATAATAAAGCCTACCTAACTCTGTTTCACGGTGAAGATGGGGATAGTAAGAGGATTTTCAAATATAGCTTTCTCAAAAAAAACTTGCCACTTCATGCAATTTTCTAGTCACCCGACTAAGGTCTTTCCACCCTCCGTCACCTGCCTATTATTGGTCCTGCCGACCAAACAAATAAGTCAATAAGGATTCTTCCAATTCACACCATGTAATGCACTCTATATGACGTATATTTGCTTCATCAAGCCAAGGCCTTCCCCTCAAGCAAGGGCTTCATCTCTAATTGACTGTAAACAATTGGATTCATTCAAACTAGGCCAAGCACCATGGGTTTTACCCTTTTTTAGGGGTTTTCACATAAAAAATTTGGTGTTCATTATAAACACTATACTATCTCTTTTATCTCATTGTGTGCTAGATCTTTGTACAAAGCTAAGGCATTAAACTTTATATTTCTCTATCATCGTGAATATTTCAGGATGCAACATTAGTAAATAAATAAATCATTTAACATTCAAGTTATTAAATACGGTGATCGCATTTTTTGCCTGCTTTCAAAGGACTTTGCAGAAAACCTTCACAAGAAGGATTTCAGTAATTTAGCTTTACTGTTGCCAAACGCAGGAAAACAAAAAAGTATACTATTTACCCCCATGTATACAAATTATAATGAAGACAAAGGCCCTCAAACTTACATAGTTGATAGACTATTATCTATTTCAGAAGAACAGCAGCTCTTATCAAGAGAGACAAGGGGACTATTATCCACTTTACAAGCATAGTAGCTCTTATCCTCACACATCTTATACTATTCACCCACTTTTTGGAATGTTTGAGATTTACAACTCATTGTCCCATCCAAGTTGCCAATATCAAGTATTTTTAGTTGAAATTCACTTCAAACATCAATCAGGTAAAAAAAAGTAGTTGAAAGATACAAGAAAAGAAAAAAGGATAAAAACCCATGCTCTTTTAAAACAATGAGAATAAGAATATTCGCAATAGGTACCCAAAACTTCACCTACTAAACAAACAAAGCGCTCATCATTGGGGATTCGAAATGGACAGTTAAACAAAAAACTTACTGAATAACTCAAAAAGTCATGTTGGCTCACACAACAATACCTTCCCGTACAAATATATATCTGCAACTGCCTGATAAGGAATGTAAATGGAAATTCATAGAAAATCAAGCATATTGCAGTGCACATGGAGCCTAGAAATGACAACAAAGTGGAAATTTGAAATATTAATAGAACTAAAACAAAAATAGACTTGTCCATTAATTAGATTGACAAGATAATTGAGTAGAAAAGCAATATCTTTTATTTTTTAGCTTGAAGGAATATCAAAGAATAAACCAAACTTAATATTCTACACACTTCAATTTTAGGTATAAAATTATAAAGAGAAATACACACGCTCTTATTTACCTAGTCAAACCAATTCCTTATCAACACCACCTAAAACAAACATTCAAGATGTAACTATTAGGTAAATAATATTTCATTTCCTCTTAATTCTTCCAACCAAATCATAGCCAAAAGAGAGGCATTCCCAAAAGGGAAAAGATAACATAAAGAACAAAGAAAGAATAAGAAGGAAAATGAAAAAAGAAAAGTGGATATACTTTACATATTATATAGCACATTATAAAGTACACAACCCAAAATGACTACATTTCAAAAAGGAAAGAAGAATTAGGGACTGATACACGAAAAACACATATGATTGTGGATGTCACGAAATAAGAAACATGCAGAAATATTCTACTAATAGCTACGCAGGAATCCCCATGGTAATTGCAGCTGTGTGGTTGCCAGAGAAGCTCCCGACCATCCATAGCACATTATAAAGTACACAACCCAAAATGACTACATTTCAAAAAGGAAAGAAGAATTAGGGACTGATACACGAAAAAAAGAGGGCACATATGATTGTGGATGTCACAGAATAAGAAACATGCAGAAATATTCTACTAATAGCTACGCAGGAATCCCCATGGTAATTGCAGCTGTGCGGTTGCCAGAGAAGCTCCCGACCATCCAAGCACACCACATCATTACCATAAAAAATATAGAGATATTCGATAGCATCCTTGAGCAATCTATAGGTAATTCTAAATCATCATCATCATCCTCACCAATTCTTACTCAATAGATACAATATCACATTATTTAATGTACTGAATGGCACAAATCTTGATAAACGGGTCCTCCTAAGTCCTAACTCTAATGTATGATGGAGATGAGACAAAATTGCAATGCATTCAACAATATTTTATTATTCATCATATCCTAATAAAATTTGCATCATTGAATCCATATATGGTCAGAACTTGAGATAAAAGGCATACACGTACAGAAACACAATGCCGTTTGAAAATATTTGTTGGGAGCTTGAATACTCAGGAGTAGCAAATAAACTTTGGATCTACAGATTATTATGCTTGAATACTGAATGTAGTAGCAACTGCATATGTTTAGAAGCTCTAGGTCATCTTTCAGTTGTCATACGATCAACATAAGAAACAAAGTTTTACCAAGGCAGCCAAGTTATATGATTAGCATCCACAATCAACCTGGATCTTAATCATAATATAAGCATACATTTAGTACCTTATTCATTTTCACTGTAAAGCATGGTTTAAAATTTCACAATATGAGGCTCGCCTTGAGGCCCGCCTTTGCGCAATTCCAGTAAAACACGCCTCGAGTTTTTTTCATGAGGCTTGCGCCTTAACTTGGTTGAGGCCCGCCTCGCCTCACTGGCATGTGGCTTACGCCTCATGCAATCTTTTGATTTTGAGGCTTACGCCTCAAAATGCCTTGAGGCTTACGCCTCAAAATACCTTGAGGCTTACGCCTCGCCTCACGAATGAAAAACGCCTCAATACCTGAATAAACAATTTTAAACATTGCTGTAAAGTTGAAGCAAATGACAGAATTTTTATCTATAGCTCTGAAAAACATTTGCCCTCAAAGATAGAGATTTAAAAGATACTTTTACAAGAAAAATATAAAATAAAGAAAATGGGCCCTTCAGTTTCACCATAATACCTCACAATTCATGTCATGTTTCTCAAGAAGAATTAGGGACTTATACACGAAAAACAAGAGAGCTCATATGATTGCAGATGTCACAAAACAAGAAACGTGCTGAAACATTCTACTAATAGCCATGCAGGAATCCCCATGGTAATTGAAGATGTGCGGTTGTCGGAGAAGCTCCAGACCATCCAAACACAACACATCATTACCAAAGATAATATAGATATATTTGATACCAGCCTTGAGCAATCTATAGCTAAAATCTACTAATAGCCATACAGGAATCCCCATGGTAATTGCAGATGTGCGGATGTCGCAGAAGCTCCAGACCAACCAAACACAACACATCATTATTATGCTTGAATACTTAAAGTAGTAGCAAATGCAAATGTTTAGAAGCTCTAGGTCATCTTTCAGTTATCATACCATCACCATAAGAAACAAAGTTTTACCAAGGCAGCTAAGTTATATGATTAACATCCACCATCAACCTGGATCTTAATAAGTCAATACTGAATTTTATCATCGGGATGCGACCCGCAACAACATAAGAGGGGCTGAGGGATCACCTCATCATCATGTTCAGATAAACACAACTTCAATTATAATGATAAAGAGAAATTGTCAACATTTTTTAGCTTCAAGCGATATTGGGCTAGATTCGACAGTTTGAGCAGCTCGATCTGACTATAAGCATGCCATATTCAGATAAACACTGCACATTGTATAGCTCCCAAAAACACAAAATGACAATGATCAGAAGGAAAGAAACTGATTAAGGAAAAAAAAAAAGCAAATAAAAAGTAACTCAATTGATAACAGGATCCATGAACAAATACGAGTAGAGTAGGCTTCTTCATATCATAGTACATGAATCCCCCTAATGATCACAGATGTGGTTCCTTGAAGTTTCAGGCCATTCTGAAATGCAACATAAACATCATAGAAAATATATAAAAGTACTACTTGGTAGTCCTACTCAAACAATGACTGGCCTAAAAATCATCATCATTGCCCACAAATATTCTTTAACCATAAACAGAAAAACAACAACTTGCAACCTTCTGAAATGTTTATAGCACTAGTCTTGGTATCTCTCATGTCAGCAAGCCCAATTAGATGCGTTTCACGATGAAAAAGAGAAAATAAAAATAGAACTTTATCAGTCACTCATTAAGATTTAGCCTCATAATGCAATTTCCTTTTTCCCTTCTCATCAAGAAAGATTCCAAGATTTTACCTACATGCATAAAAATTATAATGAAAAGACAAAGACCCTCAAACTTACATAGGTGATAGGCTATTATATATTTCAGAAGAACATCAGCTCTTATCAAGAGAGACAAATGGATTATTATCCATTTTACAATAATAGTAGCTCTTATCCTCACACATCATATACTATTCACCCACTTTTTGGAATGTTTGAACTTACAATTCATTTTCCCAGCCAATATAAGGTTTTTTTTGGTTGAAATTCACTTCAAACCTCAATCAGGTGAAAAAAAAGTAATTGAAAGATACAAGAAATGAAAGGATAAAATCCCATGCTCTTTTAAAGCAAAGAGAATAAGAATATTGGCAAACAGTACACAAAACTTAACCTTCTAAACAAACTAATAACTCAGAAAGCCATTTGGCTTACATAACAATCCCTTTCGCTACAAATATACATCTGCAACTGCCTGATAAGCAATGTAAATGGAAATTCAAAGAAAGTCAAGCATATTGCAGTGCACATGGTGCACGAGGAAATGACAACAAAGTGAAAATTAAAATATTAATAAAACTAAAACAAAAATAGACTTGCCCATTAATTTGATTGCGGAGAAATTGAGTAGAAAAGTAATATCTTTTATTTTTTAACTTCAAGGAATATCGAAGAATAAACCAAACTTAATAGTCTGCACTTCAATTTTGGGTATAAAATCATAAAGAGATACACAAGCTCTAATTTACTGGGTAAAACCAATTCCTTATCAACACCACTTAAGAAAAACGTTCAAGATGTAACTACAAGGTAAATAATATTTCATTTCCGCTTAATTTCTCCAACCAAATCATAGCCAAAAGAGAGAAATTCCCAAAAGGAAATGAGAACATGAAGAACAAAAAAAGAATATGAAGGATTATATGCTAGAGGAATCCATGAAATAAGAAAAGCAGAGACACTCTGCATATTATATTGCACATTGGGTAGTATACATAACCCAAAATGACTACATTTCAAAAAGGAAAGAAGAATTAGATACTTATACACTAAAAACAAGAGGGCTCATTTGATTGTGGATGCCACAAAATAAGAAACGTGCAAAAACATTCTATTAATAGCTAAAAGCAGGAATCCAAATGGTAATTGCAGCTGTGTGGTTGCCAGAGAAGATCCAGACCATCCAAACACACCACATCATTACCATAGAAAATAAAGAGAGATTCGATACCAGCCATGAGCAATTTATAGGCTATAGCTAAATCTAAATCATCATCATCATCATCACCCTCACAAATTCTTACCCAATTGATACAATATCACATTATTTAATGTACTGAATGGCACAAATCTTGATAAATGGGACCTCCAAACTCTATTTCATGATGGAGATGAGGCATGATTGCAATGCATTCAACAATATTTTATCATTCACCATATCCTAAAAAAATGCACAACAAAATTTGCATCATTGGATGCATGTAGTCAAAATTTGAGATCCACAAAGTCCAAAATCCCAAAAAATTTAAAATTGAAATAAATCCATCAAAATACTTAAAGCAAAATCCATCCACCCTCCGCAACAGTTTGCCGAGGTGAACAAATTAAAGTTTAATTCAGCTCACATGGAGCTAATGCCTAGTCGAAAATATCACTAGGATCCATTCTCAAATAATCTCCTGCCATTAAAGAAGTGGTACGTGTCCTCTAACCGATGATTTTGCCGCCAAATGGCACCGCAGGATAAACGGTTATGACTCGGGGCCCTCTGAACCGAATGGTTTTGCCGCCAAATGGCACCACGAAATACCTGTTATTGCCAGACACAATACACTCCTTAATGATATCAAATTCTTGAGATATGAATCAATAGGATATGATCGATAGGACACAAAGCCCTCTGTTAGCTAAGGTGGATTCAAATTTGTCCCCTTAGACAAATACTCACCCATAGGTCTACCTCCTCTGACTAAGTAGACCAGGGACCACGATGGCCCGGGATGACAGAACCATGGGATCTTGATCGGGTCTATCATCCATTCCCCCACCATTCACTTTAAGTGTAAGAGGGTGAAATTTCTATTTAAAATATCAAAATTTCCAAACATCCAAATTCCCAAATCCAAACCAGTGCTGCTACTATATGCCAGATAACACGTATATTATACGTATCTGATTGATGACTAGACTTAATCGAAAGTTCTCTCTCGTGATCGGGAGGGGTAATTAACTATAGGGGCTTGCGCCTATAGGAAACTAGAACTCAGATCATAAAGTCCTCACAAAATGAGGGCGAAATCTCTGGGTAGTGTCTTATCTAGAAACCCATCTGCCTTCCAAAATTTATCACGAAACCTATTCCGTTAAAACTCCCTCATCGAAAGATAAAAGCAAAACGATGTGCGGCAGGGAGGCCGGGGCTGAATTTTCGGAGCACACAAAAAGGAACATTAAGAAGACAAGGGCTGAGAAGATACTGCAATTCATAAAATAATACAAGTGTAGCTTCTTTTAAGTAATGGTTGCAAAAGAATCCCCATGTTAATGGCAGGAATGGTTGCCTAGAAGCCCGAAAGCTCAGACCATCCAATAATACCACATCAATACCATAGAAAATATAATAGATATTCCATAGAAACCATAGGCAACCAATGGCTAAATTATAAATCATCATCATCATTGCCCTCAAAAAATAATTACTTTGCATCCTAAGTGTATGGCACTGATCCTAATAATTACCAAATGATTATAACCTCCGTAATAGATTTCATGGCGAAGATAACTACAAACCAGTAAATGATAAAAGTTTTCCCTTATAATGTAGTGTCATTTTTCTCCCTTTTAATAATGATTTATTACGATATTACAGCTCTTCAAGCATCATCTCCACACAAAGAGCCACCATGCTTGATCATATGGACAAAAATTCAACAGGAAATTCCATATATAAAAGGGTTGATGGATCACTTGATCAAGTTCATATATATGTTACGACATTTTAATCAGAAGCAGGAACGGGTGCACACTGGCTATCAAAATAACTCTCTCCCTTTCACGTGCTTGTTCGGCCAAATCCCATAAATCCGTCGAACCAAGGGAATTAGTAAATTCGGTATTTAAGCCTTAAATCCTTAAATCCGATATTTACCCACCGCCGTGATTTAACGCACGCACAAAAACCGTTTGGATGGGTTTAGCATAAATCCAACTTAAATCCAGCTATAAATCCGATACCAAATAACCCCTAACAATTTGCAGCCTAAAGTTTTGGGCGATACCATGAGAGCTTCCACTGTCAACAACATCCTCCTCAAACACCACCAAACCATAAAAAAATAATAACAAATCCTTTATGTAGAGAATAATGGATCACCGTACCATGGGTTTTAACCCAATTTCAACAACTATAGTCATGAGAAATACTACCGCGCATTATTAAAGAAATCATGAAGAAGAAGATGATAGAAATGATAATGTTATTTTCACTTATTTTATGCTTATTTCTAAAACCATTTCATCAATGTTACTTTAGTAGAAGCATATTTTCCAACTTCAAGCAACCAAATGATCCTTCCAAAGAATTCCTTGTATGAATGCACATGCAAATGGTATTTCATTCGGCATGCAGATGCAAAGCATATAAGAAACTATGCAGCATTGATACCATCAGACATAATTGCAATGTGTTAAGTAGCCAGATAATTGGCACTTGGGTAAATAAATGGCACTTAATTTCTATATAAATTTTACTTAACTATCAAAAAATTCTCCGCCTTAACAAGTTAAAACATTGAACTGTTAATACTTGAATAACAATTTATGTTTTTTCTTTAATTTCCAAATGTCCTCAATGAAAAAACAGCCAAATTGAGGATCAGGAAAACCCAGCCATGTAAAATAATTATTTTGTTTTAACAATTTCCTCTCGTCCTCTCGAGTAGAAGATATAGATATAAGATAAAATAGCTGATTAGCTGCATCATTTTAAATGTTATTCAAGCCATCCTTGACGCCTCATCTTTTGATAGACTGAAAATAAGAAGAGTTGGCCAATGAGGCTCCGTCCAGAGAGACAAATCAATACCAATGCCAATAGTCAGAACATGTCTCATCACCCAAAGCCTCAATGATTATGAAAAATAAACCTGTGATCTGCCTTTTAAATCCTCTGTGATATTGCACAGTACCTCATGAAAATGCCAACAGATACCGGGGGTCCATGAGCTTTATCTAAAGTTGGAAACTTTAATACAAGAGTCCACTTCAAATTCATTATTTGTTTTGCAAACCTAGGTAAAGATGAGTTATATTCTAGAGGGAAAGCCCATTTCCCCATCATGCAGATACATTACGGCATGTGACCAGTGCAATCAAATTTTCCAATGAATATTAAACAAGGCAAATATTAAACTAATTTGGACCCTATCTTGAAATCAAATTAATGCACTAAAACATGTATGCAAATGAATAGCGAACACCAGACTATTTGAGCAGGAAACTTATCATGGTATCTTCCTTCCACAAACAGTCGAGGACAAAGAGCCCTCTCCTAATTCCAACACAGTTTAATAATATCCCGTGGCCCCCCTAACTCCAACACATTATACTTATCCCGTGAGCCCCATAATTCCTACACATTATTTGTTTTCATGTGTTGATGTGACTGAAATTAAATAAAGTCCCAATAAAGCATTTTCCAAGTGAAGACTTGTCTTGTTGGGCAGAGCAAGCATATCAACTCAGCTCAAACCATGGGCTAGACAAAAATATATCTATAAGCTAATTCAACCTCTAAAAAGAGCTTCAACTAAAGCATGAGGTAACCTGAGTAAAAAAACAGTTTGTACTGCCCAACCGACCAGAAATATGGACCAGAAATATCGAGCCACTCGATTCGATTATAAGAATGTCACGTTTGGAAACAGTTTGGTAATCCAAAATGTGGTTTGAACCTTCCAACAGTGCTCCGGGTCCTTGATTTGGACCCATTTTGGCTCAGATTGAGCCGAAATTGGTGTCGTTGGGTTCGTATTTCTGAGAAGTTCAGTTTGACTATAAGTTTACTGAAATCTGAGTTTGGATGGTCCCATTTTTAATTTCGGAAGTTTCCAACTTGAGTTTGCCTCAATATTCATGCCCGATCAAGATTATTTTTTGATGATGTATCAAGACTACTATCTATTTCAGAAGAACAGCAGCTCTTATCACAACAAACAATTGGACTATTATCCATTTTATAAGAATAGTAGTTCTCATCCCCACGTCTTATAATATTCACCCACTTTTTGAAATGTTTGAGATTTACAACTCATTGTCCCGTCCAAGTTGCCAGCATAATTTTTTTTTGAAATCCACTGCAAACCTCAATCATGTAAAAATAGAAGTTGAAAGATACAATACATGAAAGGATAAGAACCCATGCTCTTTTAAAACAACGAGAATAAGAATGCTCGCAAACTAAGCACTCATCATTGATGATTCAAAATGAACACAAACAAAAAACTCAACTGAATAACTCGAAAAGTCATGTTTGCTTACCCAAAAATTCCTTCTGCTAAAAGTATACATCTGCAACTGCCTAATAACGAATATTAATGGAAATTCAAAGAAAGCGAAGCTTATTGCATTGCAAATTGTGCAGGAGGAAATGACATCGAAGTTGAAAATGAAATATTAATAGAACTTAAACGAAAATAGACTTGCCCATTTCTTTTTTGCTTGAAGGAATACCCAAAAAATTGAAGAATATACCAAACTTAACAATGTACACGCTTCAATTTTAAGTAGAAAATCATAAAGAGAAAAATGCACCAGTTCTAATTTACTTGGTCAACCCAATTCCATATCAACATGATAGGAAGTACTTGAGTTCGCAAGCAATCCTACCAATAATCTGCAAAAACAGTGAGCAAAGGCTGATTTCAATGATAAATCAGCCAAGCAATGCGAGGACGTTTGTAGAATGAAGAACAAACACCAAGGAAAATCCTTAGATTCAAATAACAAACAAGAACACAAAGCAAGATACAATTTCCCTCAATTCGAGAGGAAGGAAAACTCTCCTCAATCTCTAGCAAATCGTAGAGCCCAAAACAAACCCTTGATCTCAAAATTTCAGCAAATATCAAGATGCCCAAACCCTAACCTCCCCTAGAATAATTAAAGACAAAAGAAGTTAACAAATACCTAAACAGCCCTTTTCATTCAAAATTTCCCTCCTATTCATAGTTTAAAAATGGCAAGATGGCTCCATGAAAACCCCACCCCCTCCAGGCTCTGCCCGCTTCCACTTGCGATAAACTTGAACCGGTCCCTGTTGGACCGGTTCAGCCGGCCCCCGGCTCCGTAACACAACACAACCTAAACCAAAGAGGCGAAATGTAACTATTAGGTAAATAATAATTCTTTTCTGCTTAATTCCTCCATCCATACCATAACCAATATAAAGCCATTCCCAAAAAGCTCGTTTGTTAAGTTGATGAACATATAGAAATAGAGCTCGTTCATAGCTCGTTAAGGCTTGTTTATTTAAAGATTGATAACCACTAAACGAACCGAATAAGAACCAAACATAAACTAAATATAAACACCCATTATTTTAAACGAACCAAACATGAACACAAATAATAAAACTCAAATCAAACATGAACTGAACTTGAACAAGCTGATAATAAACAAACTCAAACATGAACACTCACATACTCGGCTCAGCTAGATTCATTTGCATCCCTATCCATGACTAAAGCAAAAAGATATTAACTTAAAATTGATCATTGATGTAATCCAACAGAAACAGAAAAATATTTGGTCAAACCACCTTGAATTTGAACACAAGTAACATCATCTACATACATAACCTTAAAAACTTGAATATATGTATTATTAACTCCTCTTTTCTAAAACTCTCCAAATAACTTCTCTAGAACTTTATCATATGCTTTCTCTTAAAATCTCACAAAATATATACAGCTTCCATAGGTAGACCTACCCAGCATGAATCCAAATTGATTTTGAGAAACAATAGTATCATGCCATAATTTATGCTCAATTATTCTCTCCAATAATTTAAATGTATGACACATCAACTTAATTTCTCTATAATTCACGCACTCTTGTACAACACCTTAATTCTTGAAAATAGGAAACATCACACTCCACTCATTTGGCATCTTGTTAGCCTTCAAAATAATAATAAAAATGTTTAGTAAGCCAAGATATATATATATATAAAGAGAGAGAGAGAGAGAGAGAGAGAGAGAGAGAGAGAGGCTCTTCACTGTCAACCAGCACATTAAAAATTTGCAGCCTAAAGTTTTAGGCGTTACCATGAGAGCTTCCCCGGTAAACATCCTCCTCCTCAAACACCACACATTATCAAAGATATCATTAAACAGATGATCATAGAAATGATATTGATATTTTCACTTATTTTATGCTTGAAATTAAAACCATTTCTTCAGTGTTACTTTAGAAACATATTTTCCAACTTCAAGCAACCAAATGATCCTTGTCAAGAATTCCTTGTATTAATGAAGATGCAACTGCTACTTCATTTGACATGCAGATGCAAAGCATATAAGAAACTATGCAGAATTGATACCATCAGGACGTAATTACAATGTGTTACGTAGCCAGATAATTGGCACTTGGGTATATAAATGGCACTACGTGGGTTCGGCTACATGAATCCTTTTCTCCATTGTGTCATGTTAAAAGTCAAACTCTCATTTAAATTTAATAAGGAAAGATCATTTCTAATATTCTCTAACCAAGTCCTTTTTGGTCTATCTCTACTTTTCTTAACATAAGTCAAATTTAATAATTGCAATGCATTCAACAATATTTAATCATTCATCATATCCTAACAAATTTTGCATCATTGAATGCATGCAGTCAGAACTTGAGATGAAAGGCTTCCACATATAGAAACACAATACATTTTAAAAAATTTGTTGGGAGCATGAATACTCAAGAGTAACAGAAAAACTTTGGTTCAACAAATTATTTTGTTAGAATCTCTAGGTCCTCTCTAAGCTGTCATAACATCACCAAAAGAAACCAAGTTTTACCAAGGCAACTTAGTGATGATTAACATCCACCATCAACCTGGCTCTTCATGTTGTGTACAGCACTAATCTTAATGTAAGCACACATATAGTACCTTGTTGATTTTCACTGTAATGTTGAAGCAAATGACAGGATTTCTATCTATAGCTCCTTTGACTTCAACATATAAATTAAAAATATTCTTTTCCAAGAAAAATACAAAATGAAGAAAATTGGCCCTTGAATTTCACCATAATCCCTCACAATTCATATCACGTTTCTCATTGTAACACCTAACAGGCTTTTTTTCCACTAGACTATTCGATAAAATAAATAGACATTTGTATAATCTTGCTTTTATATATATAGAGAGAGAGAGAGGGGGAGAGAGAGAGAGAGAAAGAGAGAGAGAGAGAGAGAGAGAGAGAGAGTCAGTATCCCAAGTAAATTTGTCTCAAAACAGAAATCAGCAATTTCTTCAGGGTTTTTGCACAGCACTTCATGCGATACAGGCTCAAGAAACTTTTGAAATTTATCAAAGATAAAGACACAAAGCTTTCTCCAAACACTCTCAAGTCAAGCCCTATGCAAGAAAACAAGGAAGCACCATGGTAGAGGATTTTCAAGCCCTCATTGATGCCTCGTCAATGCCAGATTATCATGCCTCATCAAATCACATCATTCAAAATCATATCATATACAACCTTCAAAATTCCAATATTGCAATGCAATGCTATGTTGTTTATTAGTGTTGATGAGGTACGAAATTAAGTCGCTGCTTAGCATTGCCAAGCTGCTTTGTGATGGACCGGTCCTTCCCTGACAGATCAATTTTGGGTCGATCCATTCTGGAACAGCCAAATTCTACAGCAGGCCTAAAAAAGTTACACCCAGAAGAATTCCACCCTCTTTGGAGAGGGTACCAAAGAGGGCTCTAGTCGAAGGCTAGGAATTTATGAGAGTCAGATCTTCCTCTCCAATTAAAGATGCAACTATATCTTGTATTTTCCTTCTTAGTTCATTCAATAAAAAAATATTTTATGAGTGTTCTTCCCAATTTTTTTGAGCCGTTCCATGATTTTGCTCAAGTTGCATCCATTTCCTAACACTGCAAGTAACTTACCATTGTTATGAAACCATGGAGAAGCTTTGTGCAATTAGATCATTTAAATTACATACTTCTCGCAAAAATTAAAAAAGTGGAAACCAGCTCAAGCTCAAACCATGGGCGGGACAAAAATATATCTAAGCTAACTCAACCTCTAAAAAGAGCTTCAACTAAAGCATGAGGTAACAAGGTTAAAAAAAAAGCCCTTTGTATTGCCCAAGCAACCAGAAATATGTGCCCATCAACAAACTGGATATCTACAATTTCAAAAGCTTAGAGACAAAATGTACACACATCTTAAAGACTATCTTCCCCATTCCAATTTTTCACGCAAATGTGTTCCAAAAAACTAAGTGCAATGGCTGACAAAAGCTAGTAGCACCCACTTAGCCCACTATATGCTTTTTTTCATCAACAACAATACAATTAAAACAAGAGAAATTTAGGCCATATTAGTCATCCATGCACAACAACAATAACTTCAGACATTTTATTCACCAAATCTGCAACACAAAACAAAAAGGAAAATCCACCAAAAAAATAAATATAAAAAAGAGATTTTAGACATGTAAAAAGCCCAAAAGCTCATCTACTTCAAATAAAACAAAGAAGAGACATTGATAGTTGTAACAATGAATAGGATAATCATCAATAAATACACGGTTATTGCTCAAGAACCTCAGAGAAACACCATTAATACATTACTACCTTAAATGTTTGAAAAAGAGAAGAGAAGAGTTGAGAGTTTATCTAATTTGTTAAGCAAGACACTCCAACTGGGAGATAAAAAATTCGTTTAAAATATATATACGACGGACATTCCAATCAGCATGAAGTTCAACAGTTCTCTTCATCTTTTAAAAACTGGATTGCACAGAGGCAGAGAGGCTTACATGCGAGGTAATCGATTTAAGATGCCATGAAGAACGATTATAAAAGTTGAAGAGGCGAAAAAAAAATTGGAGAAGAAAATTTAGTGTAAGGCGAACAGTTTAATAGGAAGAGAATGCAAAGCGGAGGTCTAATTCAATCGCGAAAACGAATCAGAGTGCATAACAGATCATTTATTTGCTAAAATACAAAGTAAATACAAGTAGAATCAAGTACTGCCTACTGAAGGCAAGAGCAGCAGAAGCAGATGTGAAGAACAATGGCCACGATACCAAAATATGGAATACAAGTAGATGATAACAAGTAAAAAAGGAAATATTAATTCCTCGAACTAAAACACAGCCAAAAGAAAGCCATTGTAAAAAGAAGACAAAAATGGAGCACGAAGAAAGGTAAACGAATCAGATGATAATAAAAGCCAGGAAATAAGACCAACTGAGAGACTTTGCCTATTACATTTCACATTAGGTAGCACCTGGAACCCAAAAGAACAATCCAAAAGTAAAAAAGGAGGGATTAATAAGAAGAATACGAAAAAGATAACACAGATTATAGTGGAAGTCATGAAATAATACAAATGCCAAAGATTCCTACTAATAGCTGTACATGAAAATCTTTGGCAATTGAGGCTGCGGTTGCCTGAGAAGCAACAGACCAGCCAAGCATGCCCAACGAGCGTGAAATTTACCACATCTTTATCCAAGGAAACATAAAGATATTACACAGCAGAAGTGTAGATGATGGCTGCATTCTATGTTATCATCATGAATTCTTGCACCATAGGCCAATTCGGACTGCTCCATCGGACAGCCCATAAGTTAAATTAGATAATTATTTTATGCACTAATTATAATATTAACTAATTAATTAATTTACTTAATTATTAATATTTTAAATAACATTAAGTTAACCAGTAATAGCTTAATGGAGGCTAGGGTTTGTTTTTTATCTTCTCTTTTTCCTCGTTGTTCGGCTTCATCGCAATTCAATTTCTCTCCTTTGCCGACGTTATTGGAAGTTACAACATTTTAATCGGAAGCAACGATGGGAGATCGCTTGTTGTGAAGGTAACTTTCTCCCTTTCACGCGCTTTTTTCGGCCAAATCCTGTAAATCCGCCAAACTACAGGATTTAATAAATCCAGGATTACGGCAAAAAGCGGAAAACAAAGGATTTATTCCGCCGTGAAATTTACGGGCGCTCAAATACAGGTTGGAAGGACTTATCATAAATCATGTTGCCAAAAATCCCCTTAGAAACAGAATACGAAACAAGTTTATATGTGAACAAGTTGTAGTAGGTCCAGTGGCCAATAAGATTAGAGAGAAGCCTTAATATGAAAACTTTGTGTAACATCCCTCCGTCATCTACCGACTACGGTTCCTCCAACCTCTACTGTCAACCGATTATGATCCCTCAGACCTCCGACTTTGGTCAACACCTACTACTATCCCCCCGGCCTACGACGCCTGACTATGTTCTTACCAACAAAATGAGCATATCAACGTACTTTTGAGAACACCTCTAACCTATGTTGCACAGATACGGATACGGCAACACAGATACGACACGATACGGATACGAGACACCTCAATTCTTAAAAATACAGTATACAGGTACGGCGCGGACACGGCATTATAATTTATAAATCATACATAAAAATTAAGAAAGCAATCAAAGCATAATATTTAAAATTACAAAAAAAAAGACAACAACATTATTTGTAGCCTTGTAGCTTATAATATCAAAATATAAGTAACCATTAAATGTCTAGTACAACAACAAAAGCATAAACATAAATTTTCTAGCACATAAAGTTTCAACTATTCAATAAAAGGAATGATATGATTAACTTTTTCAGTAGTTTGTCTTTGAAGTTTGAACTTCTATATCATCTTCAATAAATATCATAGCTTCTAATTCAGGCTCATCAAGTGAAAGATTAGTAATTTCTAATATTCTCATATCATCAAGAAACTCAAATCCATCAAAAAAATGAGAGAACCTTGCTCGCAGCCGCGGAAGTAAACACGATTCTTCTTTTTTTCGGATTACTTTTTGTTTTTCAATGGACACGAATATCGAATACACGTGTCCTTTTGAAATTAAATAGTATTTTAATTGGATATGGCTTTGGCATATCCGACACGTATCGGTGGAGTATCAGAGGTGTATCCGTGTATCGGCGTATCGGATACAACAAGCCTTCATAAATAGGTGTATTGGCGAAACATAGCCTCTCAAATCTCTGGATGCTCCCAACTCCAACTATGTAATGCACTTTATATGATGTATATTTGCTACATTGACCCAAGGCCATTCCCCGTGTAAGAGAATCATTAGTAATCAACGACAAACACTAGTGGAATCATTTTAACTAGGCAATGCCCCATATCTTTTCACCTTTTGAAAGGTTTCCACGTAAAAAATTCGGTTGCCTCTTTTGAATGATGCATCTCTCTCTTTATTATCTGTATGTGAGATGGCTCTTCATACAAAACAAGGACGTTAAATATTATATCTCTCTACCAACGCGAATGCTCCAGGACGAAACAATAGCCATTGCAACTCCGGTACATAAAATTGAGCATAGGAAAATGAAACAATGTAATACTTCACTTTCTTAACAAAACATGCAACAATAATAGGTACCTGGTCAAAGAAACAATGGTAGAAGTGGACCAAGGAAAAAATTACATTTAGCTGAAGTGATTACCATAGAAGAAGAAGAAGAAGAAGAAGATTTGAATCCTGGACATTATCAAGCACTACAACAGTATATACAAGGTAGACTAAGTGAAGTATTCTTTTGAGTGAGTATCATCAAAAGCATTTAGCCATCGTCATGATGAGCTCGTGAAGAAAATTCTTAGAAATGCCCACATTAATTAGTTGAGAAAAATGCATTGCAAAATTTTTCTACATGCATGCAACACTTGGCTATTTCGTTGTCAACCAGCACCTTAAATATTAGCAGCCCTAAAGTTTCGAGTCTTGCCATGAGAGCTACTATCAACAAAATCCTCTTCAAGCACCACCAAACCCTATAAAAATAATAGCAAATCCTTGAAGTACAGATTTATGGATCACTAAACCATGGGTTTTAACCCAATTTCAACCACTAAAATCATGAGAAATGCTTTCCACACCGCATCAAAGAAATCATGATGAAGAAGATGATGATAAAAATTATTCTGTTATTCTCACTTATTTTAAGCTATAAATTAAAACAATTTCATCAGTGCTACTACGAGGGAATAATATTTTCCAAATTGAAGAAACAAAATGTTCCTTATAAAGAAATCTCTGTATGATTGCAGAAGTAAAAGTTACTTCATCATAAATGCAGATGCAAGCATATAAGAAACTATGCAGAATTGATACCATCAAAACGTAATTGCATTTATGATGAAGTAACTTTCATATTTTGCTTGGCTTTAAGGAAATGAATACAAAATTGTCTTTGTCCATTTGTTTGATTGAGGAGAAACTAAGTGGAAAAGTAATTTTCATTTTTTGCTTGGCTTTAAGGAATAACCAAGAAATTGAATAATGAACACACCAAAATATTAAGCAAACTTCAATTTTAAGAAAATATGATAAAGAGAAATATGAGCTAAACAGAAATATAAGCATAAAATAATTTTTTGGGTGAAAATAACTTTTATCAACCTCAACTACACCAAACAACCGAGATGTAAATAATTGCTAACAATATTTATTTTATGCTTCATTCTTCCAAACAAAGCAAAGAAAAAAGGAAGGCATTTGACAAAGGAGGGAACAAGTAGAAAGAAACAAGAATAAGAAGGATCAAATGATAGTGGAGTCTATCAAATAAAGCAAGCAGACAATCTTTGCCTAATACATCGCACATTGTGCAGCAAAAAACCCAAAAAAACTAAATTCCTAGAAGGAAGAAAGAATGAGGAACCAATAAAAAGACAGGGTATCTGATGATATTGAGAGTCATAAAATAGGACAAATGTAGCAGCTGTCTACAAACAGCCATACATGAATCCACTAGGTAATGGCTGCTGCGGTTGCCTGAGAAGCTTCAGACCATCCAAACATGCTACATCATCACCATAGGAAACATAGAGAAATTCCATTGCAACCATATGCAACTGATGGAAAAATTCTGAATCAATATTATCTCCCTCACAAATTCTTACTAGAAAGAGACATCAACAAGACACTACTGAATGTTAATGTGTAAGGCATTAATCTTGATAACTGTTATATGATTTATCCCTCCCAACTGTACTTGAAGATAGAGATAAACAAAGGAAACAATTTCCTTCTAAAAATTATAAGCATTTATTACTGTAATGTAGTTTCTTTTTTTTTTCTTTTTCAAAGCAGCATATTATGATATTACACCTCTTCAAAATACATCACTCCTCAGAGCAACAAAACCTCATCAACTAGACATAAATTCTATAGGAAATTCCATAAATGAGGGGATGATGGATGACATTATCATGTTCATACTTCATATAAATCCAATTTCAAATATTATGGTATAAAGAAATTACTTCAGCACAGCACCTTTATAAAGAGAGGAATGACAACACAAAGCAGCCAAAAATTTCTTTCCCAGGGGTCCTAATTTTGCTTTGAGAACATCTCAGAGTACCTCCAATGATCACCATCATCATTAGCATTTAGCTGTTATCATCATCAGAAGGGTACAAAAAAAAATTTAGCAATACCCAAAATAAATAGTCGTGAACAAAAAAACATTGTGAAAATTTTTATCTGAATGCAACTCTCAGCGATACTGCTGTAAACCAGCACTTTAACAATTGAAACACTATAGTTTAGGGCTTTACCCTGAGACTTTAACCTATCAACATCCTCCTCAAGCAACACCAAAATAAAGAAAAAATTATAAAAAAACTTCTTGTATAAGGAAATGAAAGATCACTGAACCACGAGTTTAAAACCACGTTGCAGTTATTATACTCATGAAAAATGTTTCTCGTCAAATGGCACTATAGGTAAACGGTTATGACCAGAACCCTCTGAACCGAGTGGTTCAGCATAGAATGGAAAAATTAAATTATGGTCATGGTCAGCACCCGTGTGCTCCCCAATAGGTCAAACCATTGAGCAATGAATAAATAGGATACAATCGATAGGGCACAAAGCCCTCAATTAACTAAGGTGGACTCAAAATTTTTTTCCCCTTAGACAAACATTTACCTCAGGTCTACAAGGTACCCTTGGACGACGACTCATGGTTGCCGACAAAGATCCTTTTATCAGTTTGGGTCAACTACCTCCTCTGACTAAGTAGACCATGGCCACGATGACCCGAGATGACAGAACCATGGGATCTTGATCGGGCCCATCATCACTTTCCCCCATCATCCACTTTAAGTGCAAGATGGTGAAATTTTAATTTTTAAATATCAAACTTCTCAAATACTCAAACATATGCTGCTACTACAAGCCAGATAACACGTACTTTCTAAGTATCTGATTGATGACTAGCCTTAATCGAAATTTCTCTCTCGTGATCGGGAGGGGTAATTAGCTATAGGGGCTTGCGCCTATACGAAACCAAAACTCAAATCATAAAGTCCTCGCAAAATGAGGGCGAAATCTCTGGCTAGTGTCTTATCTACAAATCCATCACAAAATTTACCCCTGAACTTTAATCAGTTAAAACTACCCTGAAGAAATCTAACAGCGTGAGAAGCCGGGGTCGAATTTTCGGAGCCCACAGAAAGAAACAAAGCTTTCTCCATACCCCCTCAAGTCAAGCCCAAAGTAAGAAAAGGTCGAACCAAGGTCGAGGATTTGCAAGCCCTCGTTGTAGCACAAAGAATCAAAAATCTACATTCCTAAAAGGAATAAAGAATGAGGAACCAATTAGAAGACAAGGTATCAGATGATATTGAGAGCCATAAAATAGGACGTGTAGCGGCTGTCAACAAACAACCATACATGATTCCACGTGGTAATGGCTACTGTGTTTGCCTGAGACGCTTTAGACCATCCAAACATGCTACATCATTACCATAGGAAATATATACAAATCTCATAGGAACCATAAGCAACTCTTGGAAAAATTCTGAATCACTATTATCTCCCTCAAAAATTCTTACTAGAAAGAGACATCAACAACACATTACCGAATGTTAATGTGTATGGCATAACTTGATATCTGAAACATGATTTAGCCCTCCCAACTGTACTTCACGATAAAGATAAAACAAAGGATATGATTTTCTTCAAAAATAATAATAATAATGTTAATGTGTATGGCATTAAACTCGATAACTGTCACATGATTTAGCCCTCCCAACTGTACATCATGAAAGAGATAAAACAAAGGATACGATTTCCTTCTAAAAATTATAAAGTTTTTTTACTATAATGTAGTTACATTTTTTTTCAAAGCAACAAATTATGATATTACACATCTTCAAGATACATCACTTCTCACAGCCACAAAACTTCATCATATGTACATAAATTCTATAGAAAATTCCATAATAGAGGGGATGATGCATGACCTTATCATGTTCAAACAAACCCAATTTCAAATATTATGTTACAGATAAATTATTTCACCACATCGAACCTTTATAGTGAGGCATGACAACATAAAGCAGCACAAAATCTCTTTACCAGGGGCCCTAATTTTGCTTTGAGAACATCTAAGAGTGCATCCAAAGATCATCATCATCATCATGAGAAGGATACAAAAAGATTTAATAACAATACCAAAAATAAATAGTCAAGAAAAAATACTTTGGGAAACATTTTAACTGAATG
Source organism: Dendrobium catenatum (assembly GCF_001605985.2). Classification (NCBI taxonomy): domain Eukaryota; kingdom Viridiplantae; phylum Streptophyta; class Magnoliopsida; order Asparagales; family Orchidaceae; genus Dendrobium; species Dendrobium catenatum. Next base: position 79,805 of record NW_021319831.1, on the reverse strand, counting down.
CAACTCTCAGCCATACTGCTGTCAAAAAGCACTTTAACAAACCCTATAGATTCTGGCATTACTATGAGACCTTAACCTTTCAACATTCTCCTCAAGCACCACCAAAACAAAACAAAAATTATAAAAAATAACCAGACCATGTGTTTAAAACCACATTGCAATCATTATAGGCATGAAAAATTGCTTCTTGCACAGCAACATATAAATCATGATATAGATCATCATAGAAATGATGACTTTATTTTTGCTTCTCATACATTATAGAAATCATGATGAGCATGATAAAGGCGATAAGCCTATTTTAACTTAATTAATGCATCAAAATATAACCATTTCATTAGCGTAACCTCAGAGAGAGAATATATTCTAACTTCAAGCAACCGAATGAGCCATAAAGAGTCTTCTTTGTAAAAATTCAAAAGTAAATGCTACTTTATCTGCCATGCATAAGCATAGAATATTATAAACTTTGCAGAATTTATCCGATCACCAAATAATTACATTTTGTATCTATCAAGACAATGGAAGATGTTCAGAGCAGCACACAAAGATGAAGGGAGAAGCCGAGAGAGAGAGATAGAGAGAACAAATCACCCTCATCGAGCTGTTGGGTATGGCAGTTTCTAAAAAGAAATTGACCGATATCCAGCCAAACAGCAAAAAATGAGATGGGAAAAGGGAAAGTCGTCGAAGGAGCGAAGTCGAACAACAACAAAGTAGGTGAGCAAGCCACTCGTGCAATGACGATGTAAATTTGCAACTTTATAGGGACAAAAGAACCAACAACAGTTAACTAAATCTTATGATGTAAAGCTACTCATCCACTTGAGGATCCTCATCTCTGGAACACTAAACTTAATTTTATACTTCTCTTTTAATGGCCAACTTGCCACTTTAAAAAAAGGATAGAGGTACATCACTGCCATAGCAAATGAGTACATATATAATATTTGCTTTCACCATCATGAAATCAACGAAACTGATGAAGAAATTTAGGTTTCATTTGGGACGGCTTTCTTACTGCTTCTTAAAGAAGCTTTCTAGTACAAAATTTTAACGACAAACTTAGAGATCTATTAACGGCCAACTTGCAACTTAATAAAAAGATAGAGGTAAATCACAGCCATAGCAAATAAGTAGATAGGTAATGTTAGTTTTTACCATCTTGATTATCACTGAATCTACGAAACTAATGAAGAATTTTACCTTAGAGAAAATCATCACCATCCACAGCTAGTACATTCTATGATCCCAATGACTCTGTGAAGCAAAATAAAAAAAAACAGACTCAACAGAAGATTAAAAATGCATAAATCAACTCTAAGATTAACAGTGAATAATTGGTCACATATAAAGTGGAGAACAAGCTTCCAACCTGATCACCACCCTTAAAGAATAATTCCATAAAGACTTTACTGCACCGAAAATACTCACAAGGCCGATGCACAAGAGTTGGAAAATATCCTATTTTTAAAGAATTGTAGCTCTTATCCCCAAATATATTATAACATTCATTAACATTGTTGAATACCTAAGATTTAAACATTTCATCAATCCTTTCAAATTCCCAATACTGAATTTTATTAAGTTAAAATCCACTTTAAATACCACTCATTCAAAAAAGAGGATAAACAATATGAGATTTAAGGATAAGATATATTGTTCTTCAAAAATTATAGGAACTACTTAATTGACAAATAATAACCACAACTACACTTTCTAAACAAAATAAGCACTCATCCATCATATTTGTAAAGACACTAAGGGTATCTTCGGGATGGTTGCAACATTTTACTTTTAGAAGGTTGAATGCGAAGTTCCGAGGGTAAAGAAACTTAGCAATTGCATTGCACATTCCGTAGCAACCAAGGAACAAAAGTCAGGGTATGTATTGAAAGACCTGAAAAAGAGGAATTGAAAAAGAAATAAAATTGAAATACTAAAGGAAATGAATCCAAATTTGCCTTTGTCCACTCGTTTGATTGAGGACAAACTGAGTAGACAAGTAATTTTTCTTTTTGGCAACATCATTACCATAGGGGTGTCAATTCGGGTCAACGGGTCGGGTTCGGGTCGAACCTAGAACTGACCCGGCACTGTTCGGGTCAACCCGAACCCAACCCGTTTTTAAAAACGGGTCAGGTTTCTGGACCCGAACCCGACCCGATTCGGGTCCGGGTCAACCCGACCCGACACGAATGACACGGGATTGACCCAAAATTGCTAATTTTCGGGTCAAAAGTCGGGTCAATCTCGGGTAAAAAACGGGTCAATCTCAAGTTTTCGGGTCAAAAATGATTTTTCGTGTCACTTTCGGGTCAATTTCGGGTTGGCGGGTCAACCCGAACCCGACCAGATTTTTAAAACGGGTTGATTTCATGAACCTGAACCCGACCCGTTTCGGGTTTGGGTTGACCCGAACCCGGATTTTTCCGGGTCGGGTTCGGGTCGTGTTTCGTGTCGTGTCAAAAATTGACATCCCTACATTACCAAAAGAAACATAGAGATATTCCACAGCAACCATATACAACTGATGGCAAAATTATAAGTCACTATTACCTCCCTCACAATGCTTACTAGAAAGAGACATCAACAACACACTACTGAATGTCAACGTGTATGGCATTAATCTTGATAATTGTCATATGTATGGTACCTAATTTTGCTTTGAGAACATCTCAGAGGAGTGCCTCCAGCTATCATTATCATCATTAGCATTTCGCTGCTATCATCAAAAGAAGGGTACAAAAAAATTATTAGCAATACCCACAATAAATACTCAAAAAAAAAAAAAACATTCAGAAAATTTTTATCTGAATGCAACTCTCAGCCATACTGCTGTCAAATACCACTTTAAAAATTGAAACCCTATAGTTTCTGGCATTACCATGAGACCTTAACCTATCAACATCCTCCTCACGCACCACCAAAACAAATAATAATAATAAATTCCTTGCTTAAGTAAATGAATAATCACCGGACCACAAGTTTACCACCACATTGCAATCATTATAGTCATGAAAAATGCTTCTCGCACCCATCATATAAATCATGATAATGATCATCATAGATATGATAATTTTATTTTCTCTTCTAACACATCATAGAAATCATGATGTTGAACATGATAAAAGCAATATGTTTATTTAAACTTATTTAAGGCATCAAAATATAACCTTTTCATTAGTGCAACTTCAGAGAAATCCTATATTCTAACTTCAAGCAACCGAATGAGCCTTACAGAGTATTCTTTATAAAAATTCAAAAGTAAATGCAACTTTAACTGCCATGCATATGCAAAAAATATTATAAACTTTGCACAAATCATCCGATCATCAAATAATTACATTTTGTATCTGAAAAGATAATTGAAGAGGTTCAGAGCAGCACATAAAGATGAAGGGAGAAGGCGAGAGAGAGAGAGAGAGAGCAAATACCATCACCGAGCGGTTGGGTATAGCAGTTTCTAAGAAGAAATTGACCATAATCCAGCCAAACAGCAAAAAAATGAGATTTTTAAAACCAACAGAATCTTCAATTTCATTACTCACCCGTTTTATCTTAAATACTCTAATAAGTAAATCAAGGCATCGGAAATATTTCACACGGCGCTGCTTCTGCCGATGCTTCTTCAGCGATCTTACCCAACATTCGTCAATGGTTTGCAGAATATTTTATTTGGGAAGAAACACGAGTGTTCTGGACACTAGCTTAACATCCTGTAGGGATGCAGGAATTAAACAGGATTTAGCCTAAATCCTGCCAAACGGCAAAAATAACAACGGCTTTGTTTGGGACAATTTTCTTACGGTTTGATATAGCAGTTTTCTAGTAAAAAATTTTATGAAAGAAGACAAAGAACAGCGGACAAAAAAAGTTCCAAACGAAATCTAAATCCTACAAAATCATAAATCTCTTTGCTTCTTGGTTTTGCTTTGAAAGCAAAATTTAGAAAATCCAAAAGTCCGGCAGATTTACGGGATTTAGGAAAAGAAGCGCGCCAAAAGAGAAAGTTTGTTACCATCGACTTTTTAGCCCTTTCCACGTAAGCAACCGAACACATCTTTGTGACCGGATTCCACACAGAATAATTTCTCCTATTCGACATCGTCGGAGAAGATGAAGAAGCTTCGGTATACCATCAAAACGCTAGGTCACGCAAACAACACAAGGACGACGAAAACAAGTTCACAAGAAAAAGTAAACCCTAGACAGACCAAAGGCTCTGGGAAAATCACAGAAAGAAAAAAACTTATGAGGATAAAATTATAGAAACATACAGTCAATAACCTTTCTTTATGCTCACCCTTTCTATTTATATAGAAATAAAAAATTCATTTATTTTTTAAATTTTTCCAAAATTAATTCTGATTTATTTAATGAATAATTTGAAATACTATATATATAAATAAAACTTACTTTACTTAATATAAATAAATAGTAATATTCATCAGTTTAAATTATATAAAAATTATAATTAATATCAGTTAACATAATATTGTTATCAATATATAAAATAATAAAACATTTGCAAGAAAATGTACCATGGCGTATTCTTTTTGCTGATGATAATCTTTTTGTTAAGAAAAGAAAAGAGGGATCTAAAGGAAAAATTGAATTACAAAGATCAACCTTCGAGTCTAAAAGTTTTCGTTTGAATAGATACAAGTAGTATAATTTAAGCAGTAATTGATCTAGTAGAGGATTAAGACTTGTGACAATCAAGTTCTTAAAAAGAGTGCACAATTTAGACATCTCGGACCAATTGTTCAAAGTGATTGTCATGGGACTTGTAATGCTTTATGGTGCAAAATAATGGACAATAAAAGAGAACCATAAAAGTAGAATAAGGAACTAACAAGAAAGGGCTTACATGATATTGAAAATCATAAAATAGGACAAGTTTAGCATTGTTTTATGAACAGCCAAACAAGATCCCCTTTGTAATGGCCATTGAGATTGCTTGAAAAGCTTAAAACCATAGGCCCTGATCACTTGTATTTGAAGAACAGCCACAACAGAAGAACTTGGTGCAACAACCTAATGAGCCATGTTTCTTCCACAACAAGCCCGTCCACTACACACATACATCTGAAACGGCCTTATAATTTCAAAGGCAATAAAACCTACCACACTGCTCATTGTGATAGAGAACTTTTGGAAGATTTGGCTTCATTTGCAGAGCATATTGTTCTTAGTTAGAAGCTTTGACTAACAGCAAATAGATCATGTGTAACTGGTGTAAATGATGTGCAAGTTTTTCTTAATTGGCCTAAAAATTAACTGATAGACCCACATATTAACACCATCTGGGTAAGTAGACAATGAAAGATCAACAAGCCAAGCCATCCACTACAAATATACATCTGACACAGCCTGAACAAACAAAATTACAGTAGTGTTCTTCAGATCATAGGACATCAATCCCCTAGTGATCACAGTTGTGATTCCTTGAAGTTTCCGACCATTCTTAAATGCAACATAAACATCATAGAAAATATAACAATATTACATGGCTTTCCTACTAAGACAATTACTGGCCCAAAAATCAACGTCATTGCCCACAAATATTTTTTATTCAAAAACAGAAAAACAAAAAAAAAAACAGTCAAACTTACGTTATGTTTTCATGGTATCTGTCACGCAGATTTGCCCAAATAGCAACCGTTTCATAATGAAAATCAGATAAAAAATAGGAATTTTATCTGCAGCTCACCCATTAAAATTTAGCATCATATTGCAATTTGCTTTTCCCCTTCTAATCTCAAAAGATCCCAAGATTCCGCCTACAACAACAACAACATCATCAAGCCTTTGTCCCACTGCGTGGGGTCAGTTACATGAATCCTTTTTCGCCATTGTGTCATATTAAAAATCAAATTCTCATTTAAATCTACTAAAGAAAGATCATTTCTAATATTTTCTAACCAATTCTTTTTTGGTCTACCTCGACCTTTCTTAACATAAGTCAAATCTAATACCTCAACTTTCCTAACCGGGTCATCCGAAAAAAGTCAAATTCACCTGCATGCATAAAAATTATAATGAATACAAAGGCCCTCAAAGTTACATAGGTGATAGACTATTACCTATTTTAGAAGAAAAACAGCTCTAAGAGAGAGACAATAGGACTACTATTCATTTTACAAGAATAATAGCTATTATCTGCACACATATTATACTAGTCACCCACTTTTTCAAATGTTTAAGCTTTACAACTCATTGTACCTTCCAAGTTTCCAGTATAAAATTTTTTTATTTGAAATCCACTGCAAACCTCGATCATGTAAAAATAGAAGTCCAAAGATACAATACATGAAAGGATAAGAACCCATGCTCTTTTAAAATAATGAGAATAAGAATGTTCACAATCAGCACCCACGACTTAATCTTCTAATCAAACTAACCACTCATCATTGATGATTCAGAATGAACACAAATCCGAATTTATATTATGAAGCTTTCAAATATGCTTCAACCCATAGAATTAGACCCATTTTGGCTCGGATTGAACAAATTTTGACATCCTAGGATTCATCTTATAGAGATGTTCAATTCAACTATATGTTTGATGAAAGCATGGTCCCGAATTTAACTTCAAAAGATTCTAATTTAAATATGCTTCAAGATTCGTGCCCAAACAAAACAATTTTTGGTGCCGAATCACATGTCATTCAAAATAATATCGTATGCAACCTTCAAATTTCCAATATTGCCACGAAAGCAATCAACAAATTAGTTCTGGCAAATAATTATAAGAGAAAAAACCAACCTTCCCCGCCAACATATAGAATTTATAATTAAAGGGACCTGATGTGTTTTTCCCCGTGGTGCTCCCCTGCCGCCTGCTCTCTACAAATTGAAGTGCAAACTTGATACCAGCAGCCAAAGAAGTAGCTTAGGCTTCCAAGCATTTCCATACCAGCTAAAGTATTCAATCAATTCCAATCATGTAATGCTCAAAATGCCATGCCGACTATGAAGATGAGGAAGGGGAGGGTAAGGCATATTAAGGCTTTTACCAGATTGTGGGCATTTATTTCATGCCATGCGTGTGGATCCATGGTTGTGGTAACCTCCAACTTGTCGGATGTGTCTGTCGTCACTGAGCCTTATCGACTATGATGATGAGAAAGGAGAGGATAAGACATTGAGGCTTTTACCAGATTGCGGACATTTATTTCATGCCATATGCGTGGATACATGGATGTGGCAACATCCAATTTGTCCGATGTGTCGATGGACAGTAATGAATGGTGCCACGCCTATGCCTTTAGCTAATGAGATTCTGCTTGAAATTGAATAGGCATAGATGTATCTATGCTACTATTCAACTATTTGACTCTGTCTCTTTAGCCTTGTTTGATTGGGTTGTAGTTAATGCATAAGTTTTCTAAAAATTGTTATTTGATTGAGTTGTTGCTGATGTGTATAAATTTGTTTAAAAGCGGTTGTATAGGAATTAGAGTTTCAAAAAAAAAAGTGCCTCCAATGATCATCAACATCATTAGCATTTGACCGCTATCATCATGAGACTGGTAAAAAAATTTATAGCAATACCCAAAATAATTAGTCAAGAAAAACTACATAGGGAAACTTTTTATCTAAATGCAACTCTCAACCATACTGCTGTCAACCAGTACTTTAACAATTGAAATCCTATAGTTTCTGGCATTACCATGAGACCTTAACCTATCAACATCCACCTCACGCACCACCAAAACAAATAATAATAATAATAAATTCCTTGCAGAAAGAATTCAATAAAAAAGCTTCTTGCACCGAATTGCAGTCATTATAGTCATGAAAAATGCTTCTTGCACCGCATAATATAAATCATGATAATGATCATCATAGAAATGATAATGATCATCATAGACATGATAATGTTATTTTCTCTTCTCACAAATCATAGAAATCAAGATTATGAACATGATAAAAGCGATAAGCTTATTTTAACTTATTTAATGAATCAAAATATAACCATTTCATTAGTGTAACTTTACACTTTAGAGAAAGCATATATTCTAACTTCAAGCAACAGAATGAGCCCTACAGAGTATTCTTTGTGAAAATTCAAAAGTAAATACAACTTCATGCAATTAGAACACGAACTTAAAACTCATCATTGATGATTCAGAATGAACACAAACTATATGGCATATGAAGGTTTCAAATATGCTTCAACCCCTAGACTTAGACCCATTTTGGCTGGGATTGAACAAATTTTGATGTCCTAAGATTCATCTTATAGAGATGTTCAGTTCAAATATATGCTTGATGAAATCATGGTCCCAAATTTAATTTCAGAAGATTCTAATTTAAATATGCCTCGAGATTCATTCCCAAATAAAGCAATTTAACATGCAGATGCAAAGCATCAGAACGTAATTGCAAAGTGTTACGTAGCCAGATAAATGGCACTTAAATAAATAAATGGAACTTAATTTCTATATAAGATTTACTTAACAATCAAATAATTCTCCTTCCTAACAAGTTAAAACATTGAATTGTTAATACTTGAATAACAACTTATGTTTTTTTTAATTTTCAAATGTCTTCAACGAAAAAACAGCTAAATTGAGGTTCAGGGAAACCCAGCCATGTAAAATAATTATCTTGTTTTAACTATTTCCTCCGGTCCTCTCGGGTAGAAGATATAAATATAAGATAAAATAGCTGCATCATTTTAAATGTTTTTCAAGCCATCCTCGACGCCTCATCTTTTGATAGACAGAGAATACGAAGAGTTGGCCAACGAAGCTCCGTCCAGAGACAAATCAATAACAATGCCAAAAGTCAGAACATGTCTCATCACCCAAAGCCTCACCATTATGATTGATGGGTAGACAATAATTATTCCAAAAGCATGTCAAATTTTAACCATAGAAAAATAAACCTGTGATCTGCCTTTTCAAGTCTTCTGTCATATTGCACAGTACCTCATGAAAATGACCAACAGATACCGAGCCCATGTGCTTTATCTAAAGTTGGAAACTTTAATACAAGAGTCCACTTAAAATTCATTATTTGTTTTGCAAACCAAGGTAAATATGAGTGACCTAGGACTGCAAACAAACTGAACCAAGTCGAGTATGTGAGTGTTCATGTTTGAGTTCATTTATTATTAGCTTGTTCAAGTTTGGTTTGTGTTTGATTCGAGCTTTATTAACCTGTGATCTGCCTTTTTAAGTCCTCTGTCATATTGAACAGTACCCCATGAGCTTTATCTAAAGTTGGAAACTTTAAAACAAGAGTCAATTTAAAATTCATTGTTTGTTCTGAAAACCTAGGTAAAAATCAAGTCTATTTTCTAGAGGGAAAGCCCATTTCCCCATCATGCAGATACATTACGGCATGGGACCAGTGCAATCAAAATTACCAATGAATATTAAACGAGAGAAATATTAAAACTAATTTGGATCCCTATCTTGAAATCTAACTAATGCACTGAAACAGAAGAAGAAATTACCGAGGTTAATGCACAATGTTTCAAGAGAAAGAGAGAAAGACCAACTTATCTGCTAAAATCCATGGTAGAGAACCAAGAAGAAGTTTTTGCTCCATCCGCTCAATTTAAACTACAAACAAGAAAAGTAAAATCGTAGCATCAATTTTCTTGGGATTTCAGGTAGCACTCCTTGATGGAAAAACTAGTCAAACTGAGGACAAGGAAAACTTGGACATGGAAGATTCACTGAAAGATGGAAAACAGTAACTCCATCAACACCTTTCTAAAAAAGGTAAGTATTACTCATTAATACTGGATAAAAGCCACAACACCAAGAAAAATTGGTAAAACAACACAAGCAGCAATGCTTATGCCACAAGAAGGCTATCCACTACAAATATACATCAACAAAAGTCATATAAAAGAATGATTAGAACTTCACAGCTAACACACTGTTCATTATAGTGCGCCCAAAACATAAAAGGACTTCATAATAAAAAGGAAATAAAAAGAAGAAGAAGAAGAAGAGTCGTTGAACAAGTGGATGACAACTAATTCCAAGAAATAAGATAGATCAATTACATTCATATCACAAAATTTATGAATATACATATCCAACATCAAAAAATTTAGAAAACGAAAAGAAGATTTCTTCGACTTGTTATGCATGAATTACTCTGGTGATGGCACTTATATGGCCTGAAAAGTTCCCAGCCAGTCAGAAATGCCACATTAATGCTCTAAAAAATCTAGAGATATTACTAAACCCTAAATCATCATCTCTGCCCACAAAGATTATCTCCTCATAAACAAAAACAAAACCCTACAATATGTTTTGAATATGGCATAAGTCTGGTGACCATCACATAAAAAAGCCTACCTAACTCTGTTTCACAGTGAAAATGGGGATATTAAGAGGATTTTCAAATATAGCTTTCTCAAAAAAAAACTTGCCACTTCATGCAATTTTCTAGCCACCCGACTAAGATCTTTCCGCCCTCCGTCACCTGCCTACTATGGTCCTGCCGACCAAACAAATAAGTCAATACGAATTCTTCCAATTCACACCATGTAATGCACTCTATATGATGTATATTTGCTACATCAAGCCAAGGCCTTCCCCCCAAACCAGGGCTTCATCTGTAAATGACTGAAAACTAGTGGATTTATTCAAACTAGGCAAAGCCCCATGGGTTTTTTTACCCTTTTTTAGGGGTTCTGACATAAAAAATTTGATGTTCATTATAAACGCTGCACGCTCTCTTTTATCTCATTGTGTGCTAGATCTTTGTACAAAGCTAAGAGATTAAACTTTATATTTCTCTATCACCGTGAATATTCCAGGATGCAACACTAGTAAATAAATAAATCATTTAACATTCAAGTTATCAAATATGTTGATAGCATTTTTTGCCTGCTTTCAATGGACTTTGCAGAAAATCTTCACAAGAAGGATTTCAGTAATTTAAGCAGTTAACACACTGATTCCCACTTCATCCTTAGCTTTGCTGTGGCAAAACGCAAAAAAAAAAAACAAAAAAGTTTACTATTCATCCACATGTATAAAAATTATAATGAAGACAGAGGCCCTCAAACTTACATAGGTGATAGACTATTATCTATTTCAGAAGAACAGCAGCTCTTATCAAGATAGACAAGGGGACTATTATCCATTTGACAAGCATAGTAGCTCTTATCCTCACACATCTTATACCATTCACCCATTTTTTGGAATGCTTGAGATTTACAACTCATTGTCCCATCCAAGTTGCCAATATCAAGCTTTTTTAGTTGAAATTCACTTCAAACATCAATCAGCTAAAAAAATGTAGTTGAAAGATACAAGAAATGAAAAAGCATAAAAACCCGTGCTCTTTTAAAACAATGAGAATAAGACTATTCGTAATGGGTACCCAAAACTTCACCTACTAAACAAACTAAGCGCTCATCATTGGGGATTCGAAATGGACAATAACACAAAAAACTTACTGAATAACTCACCATGTTGGCTCACACAACAATACCTTCCGCTACAAATATATATCTGCAACTGCCTGATAAGGAATGTAAATGGACATTCAAAGAAAGTCGAGCATGTTGCAGTGCACATGGTGCCTCGAAATGACAATAAAGTGGAAAATTGAAATATTAAAAGAACAAAAACAAAAATAGACTTGCCCATTAATTAGATTGAGAAGAAAATTGAGTAGAAAAGCAATACCTTTTATTTTTTAGCTTGAAGGAATATCAAAGAATAAACCAAACTTAATATTCTACACACTTCAATTTTAGGTATCAAATCATAAAGAGAAATACACTCTTATTTACCTAGTCAAACCAATTCCTTATCAAAACCACTTAAAATACCCTATTACTTCTATTCTACCACTCCATTGAAGAGATGAGATTCTTGTATTCACTGTAAACGGATATTGATGGGGAAGACGGTCGTTGATAGTGATTTTTTACATAAGGTTTAAACGGAATGTTATAATTGATTAAAAGAGGTGTTTTAGGTGGTATATTAGTAAATATAGAAGCTTAGTAGTTAAATATGTATTTTCAATAGTTTTAGGTGTTATGTATGAAAAAATCCCAATAATATTTTATTTCCACTTAATTCATCCAAAAAAAAAGAATAAGGAACATATGATAGCAGAATCCATGAAATAAGAAAAGTGGATATGCTTTGCATATTATATTGCACATTATGTAGTACACATAACCCAAAATGACTACATTTCAAAAAGGAAAGAATAATTAGGGATTTATACACGAAAAATAAGAGGGCTCATAAGATTGCGGATGTCACAAAATAAGAAACGTGCAGAAACATTTTACTAATAGCTATGCAGGAATCCCCATGGAAATTGCAGCTATGTGGTTGCCAGAGAAGCTCTAGACCATCTAAACACACCACATCATTACCATAGAAAATATAGAGATATTTGATAGCAGCCTTGAGAATCTATATAGCTAAATCTAAATCATCATCATCACCCTAAAAAATTCTTACTCAATAGATACAATATAACATTATTTAATGTACTGAATGGCACAAATCTTGATAAACGGGACCTCCTAACTCCTAACTCTATAGTATGATGGAGATGAGGCATGATTGCAATGCATTCAACATAATTTTATCATTCATCACATCCTAACAAAATTTGCATCATTGAATCCACCATATAGTCAGAATTTGAGATGAAAGGCCCCCACGTACCGAAACACAATACCATTTGAAAATATTTGTTGGGAGCTTGAATAGTCAGGAGTAACAGATAACTTTGGATCTACAGATTATTATGCTTGAATACTTAAAGTAGTAGCAACTGCAAATGTTTAGAAGCTCTAGGTTATCTTTAAGTTGTCATACCATCACCAAAAGAAACAAAGTTTTACCAAGGCAGCTTAGTTATATGCTTAACATCCACCATCAACCTAGATCTTAATCATAATATAAGCATACATTTAGTACCTTATTCTTAGATATCAATCAAAATCTTATGCATGTAAGATATGATGGCTCTATTCTGAGGAGTTAAATATTTTAATTCAAAAAATTAAATCTAGGCTATATAAAATATATTAATGAATCTAGCTAACGTCATATATGATATATGAGACAAATGCATAAATAAATATTTTTATTCATTTATTTAAAATATAAATACAACCTAAGATCTACTATAAATATAAAGTGGCCAAGCTCCACCACAACATGCTTAGATTTCTAAACATGTGAAAGAAATATGTTTAAATATAATTACTTATTGTCTTCTAGCTCCAAGTCTCTTATAGGATTCCAAAAAAGAATACCTTCCAAAGGAGAGGTGATTATCTTTTGGAGTGCTATATATGTGTATAAATAATCACCTTTAACCTTTTACAACTCTTTGAATTTGAATTCAATATAAATATATAATCTAGACACTTTACATTTTCCTTTGATCATTTGTATGTAAATTTATAATTTAGTACATTTTATTTTGTTCTTCTTAACTTTTAGAAGTAGGGCTAGATATATTCTACTTTAATTCACCTTTTGCATCAAAGAAAAGATAACATAAATATAAATACAATGTATGTATGAATATAGTGTAAGTGTATAAAATTTTAATAAATTAAAGTATAACAAAAAAAAGTGATCATGGATGTCATGACATCCACAATGCATGAAAGTAAACAAACATACCAAGGATATCCTCCAGGAAAAGGTATTCACATCTAACCAAACACACTATGGCCTAGCCTAAAGCTAAAGTCAATAGCTCTACCAAACTGGTTCTAGTGTGTGAAAAAGGTTATATGTCTTTGATTTGTACTAGGAGGTTTGATGTTTTTTTGTTATTTTAGTTTGAATTTATTTGTTGGATATAAGTTAAGGGAGATTTTGATTTAAGTTTAAGTTTTAATATCTTAAGATTTTATTAATATTTTAAAATTTTATTTATGATTTATTTGGTGATTTAAATGATAAGCCTTATGAATCCAATACACGTATGCTCTCCAAAAGGAATTAGAAAAAACATATGAAGGTTTTTAAATTTATTAATTATCTATTAAAGATTAATTGAAGTAAGTGGTATAAGTCATTGATATATCATATCCATGAGGACTATTTCATCCTCCTTCGGGCTAGTAGCTCTACGTGCCTGGGTTTACAAACAATTTACCATAAGCTCCATTTTGATCATGTTATATTTTGAATTTACAAAGATTTTGATTGGTTAAGAATTTGTTAAAAGGCTTATATATCCAATGCAATTTTGCCTTCCAAACGAGGTGAGCACAATGCATTAAAGCTTTTGATTTGTTTAAAATTTATTAAAGACCCAACCAAATCTAATGCATATGTATTTTCTAAATGGAGTTAAATATATTGCATAAGTATATTTCATTTTATTATATTTTATTAAGGACCTTACAATTCAATGCTCTTATGCCTTCTAAAGTTATCAAACATAGAGCATGAAGCCCCTATATTTAATGGTTTAATATTTAATTAATAAGTTCATTTATTAAATTAAGTTTAATTAAATAAATAATCAAATTTTATTTACTTCAAGTTAATTAAAAATTTTTATTTTATTGATTTAAATTTTTAATAATTGATTTGAATTTTAATTAATGTGTAATGATATTTAATTTTAATTATTCAGTTATATTTAGTGTTTTATTTTATATTTATTTAACTTTATGGATTGCTATTTAAATTTACTTAAATTTTATAATTATTATTTTTATTTAATTTAGATTCATTAATGTTATTTATTTATTTAGTGATTATTTGCTTGAGTGTAAAGTAAATGTAGTTTAAAGTATATACTATACGGCTATTTGGTTGTTTGTAAAGTCAATATAGAGGAACTTTTTTTTATTTGGTTGGATATATGCATAGCAAAGTAAAATTAGTATATTGTGACACACCTTACAGCTCCCATTTCCTGCACAAGGTAGTCTAGCTAAGCTAAGGTTCCAGGTTCCAATAAGGAGTGCCAAATTAACAAGATTACAAATATTTTGTTTTTCAAAAGTAGAAGTAGTTGAAGATTGGGATGACATGGGCAAAAGAGGATGCAAAGCAACTTTAGCCCTTTTTCATGTGGAATAAAGAGATAATGGTGGATTGGCACTAAAGAGAAATGGTTATTTATCGGTGGCATTTTCGGTGGACATTTATCTTCCATTATAAGTGGCATTCTAGTCGATGGAAATTATGCCGAAAATAAGCGGCAAAATTTCCGATAGATTTGACGTGTGATTTACCATCAGACAACTTTTCGCCTGAAATAAAATTTTTCTGGCGAATTTTGTCTGCCAATAGTGGGCAATTTTATTCTACTGTGCTTCGACCCTTGGTGTGTGGAACAAAGAAAATTAAGTCAAATGAAGGACCAGATCTTCCTTCATGTAGAATTGACCAAATGTCTTCACGCCATGCAAGGAAGTCGAATGAAAATGGAGAAATAATAATCTCCAGTGTAGAAGGACTTCTCACGTGAAGCAAGAGGAATAAATAAAGAAGTGTTATTGTGGGTTGCTTTCTTTTTCGCCCGCCTAGTGGGAATTTTGTGGGTGGGAAAAACACAAGAGCGAAGGCTTACCAAAGTGAAGGAGGTGAAGTCAAACATCAACAAAGAAATGAAGTTGGGATTTAACTCCTTTTAGTGCGAGAGAGTTGCAGTGTATTTAAAATTTGCTTGATTTGAGCGGGTTTAGAATACACCGTAAATATGCTACCCATATAGTTCAAAATACTTTACTTTGATACTGTAGTGTTACTTTGTGTTGTGCTAAATGCCAATATATTAGAAATGAACATATTCTTTTGCAGTGCACCATAAGTAAATCGAACCAAACTACCCCTTAAGCATGATTATTTAAATTTATTTATGTTTTATTATTTTATTTATTTTATTAATATATGTTTTTATATTTATTCTTAGAATGGCATGCATTGCTCTTTAAGAAAATCAAGAATGAATGTTTTTAAGTGTGGGTGATTAATCATAGCTAAACCTCCTTAAATATAGCACTAATAAGTAAACTCATACTAACTAGCATGTTATCGAGTGTTCAAAATTAAATGTGGGATTTCTATGTGGACCTAAGGTTTAGGGAGATCCTATTCACATCCATGGCTTTGAAGACCTATGGGGTTATAAGTTTGAGATAATTATCTCACTAATGCTTGTCCAGTAATTTCCAACTATATAACCTATATTTGAAAGAAATGAATGCATATAAATGCTTCATTTTGTTATCCAATAAATTCTAGAAGTGCCTCACATAATACACAAAAATATATTGATTATCATTCAATATTTCCAAGTGTCTAAGTTTATATGCATGTGAAATTCATAAGAGATACTGAAAAATGTCATACCTAAAAAAACATATAATGAATTAAGAGATATTACCTTTAACATGCATTATCTTAGAACTCATGAAATTACTGAGTGAAGTTGTGTTTAAGGCTAAAAAAATAAAAAGCTATATTCAATCATACAAATTATGATACATTTAATTATATACTAAATGAGGATATTTAACATTAACATATAATCTCTATATATTAGTAGAAATAACTCATAAACATTACCCTTTCGCAAATTGAAATAACAAGCTCTTAGCATTTATGAACTTTTGTAAATGAATTTAATACTAATTATTCTTCTAATGTCATACAATAATATATTTATGATAGTGCCTTTTGATTACAAGAATCTTTGACTATAAAATGATAATCACAACTAATAATGGGATAGAAAAAGTTTTATTTAATAAATATAAGTTTAAACAAACTATAATATAATGAAGATAATAACATGAACTTAAGAATTTTTACATCAATAATGAAGCAAATTTCCTCTTTTTTATTGTATGACTAAAAAATTATTAGGGTCATTTTTTTGAGAGAAAAAGATTTTTTCAAAAGAAAGTTTAGAGAGAGAGACCAAAATTTTAGAGAGAGAAAATGTTTTCTCAAAAATTTGTTTGCTCCATTTTCGCTAGTTTTCCAATCGTGGAAGATGGTCGCTGACAATCTTCTAATAGAGGCCCAGTGGATGGTCGTCATCCGTCTACAAGTGGCGCTTTATTTCTTATCAGTCGATGTTGACCTCCTCATCTCTAGCTTTTGGAGATGGATCCAAGGGCGCTAAATTGAACTCGTAAGCCCCTGATGGTCATAAAAAATTTTAGCTGTGGAAGGCCTTTGGTTATTAATGAAGGTGGCTTATTGGCTTCCAAGAAGATCATTCTTGATATTAGAAAAGGTAAAAATGTGGTGGTTGAAGGGGATTCCAAAGTTCCTAAGTATTCTGAATGTTGCCAAGGTATGTTAATGGACATATCATTGGCATTGATAAGTAGTCGACAGCTTTTTCTCTTACCACTTTAAAGGGTTTATTAGCTCCAGTTTGGGTAATGGTATCTAATCTATTGTTATAATGTTGGGATGAAATCAATGTATACGAGATTGCTTCCAAAATTGGAATGCCTTAATTGATCGATGGGAACATGTTTCAATGGAATAGAAGGGAATTTGTAAGAGTTTGTATCCCTATCAAGTTGGATGACAAGCTTCACCTAGGTGTTTGGTTGGAGGGTATCTCAAGTAGGTTCTTTCAGAATATTGATTATGAAATAATCTATAATTTTTGCTTCAATTAAGATAAGATTGGCATTACAAAAGTAGTTGTTCAGAACATAACTTTGATGCTACTCATACTAGTTGTAAGCAACTTGAGAATTTTATTAATGGGAATGTGGGAGTTCCTTCTAAGGTTGAATCTTTCAATGTTTCTTACAACTGAGGAGGTGGTGTTGTAGGGGATAATGGTGCTAGTTATGGACCTTAGATACATATAAATTATGGGAAGAGAAAAGTTAAAAATTCTTGGTTGAGGAGGCCTGATTTAATGATGTTAAGGAGTAAAGTGATGGAGTCTAATAAAAGGGGTACGGTTGCTGATGGAAGGGGTGCTAGTGTGGTTCCTATTGAAATTATTGTTAGTCCTAAGGAAATGGTTCATTCATAAATGGATTCTGAAGGCGTGGCACCATATGAGTCTCCATCAAAGGTTGTTTTTAATCATTCTATGTAAGATGGTATGTTTTCTAGATTGGGTATTAATTGCTACTCTAACTCTTTAAATCTTCCTACTAATGACAATAAATTTAATGTTTTAAATGAAGTGGTTAAGGAAGAGGAGTTAGATCCTTCGAGAGATGTTGGTGGGGTTTCTTGTAGCGGTATAGCTATTAATGGTGGTGAGAGTGTTGGGGGTTTCCCTAGGGATAAAGTTTATTTTGTGAGGATGGGTTTGGAGTCAAAGGGAGGGAGTTATTCTTTTGGTAAAAAGAACTTGCTAAACAACTTAAAAGTCTTGGTCCTATAAAGTTGTTTCCTAGAAGAACGATGATGGATGTCGAGGTAATAGGTAAAGTGGGGGCCTCTTCTCCTTTGATAATTAATGTCTTCAATTGCATTTTTGAATTGTAGTGGAGCAAGGAAAAGACAAGCTTCTATATATCTTATGAAATTTGTTAAGGAACATGATGTGTTTTTTGTGAGTATTGATAGGAGGGGAGTTAATTTGTTGATTGGTCAGGATTGAGACTTCTATTAGGTTCCTTCATATGGGTTATCTAGAGGGATTCTTGTACTTTAGAGTCCAATATTGCTTCATTTTCTATCTTGGAATCTTCTTATCAATTTGTAATTGGTTAGTTAGATATTATGAACTAAGGTGCTTAGAGAATTTCATCTGTATATGGGAGAAAAGATGTGTATAAAATGAGGGAACTTTGGGATAAATTGGAGTTCTTTTCTTCAAGAGATGTTCTGGTAGTGGTGGGTGGAAACTTCAACTACCTATTGTATAAAGAGGATTAGAGGGGAGGAAAAAGTTTTGTTTTTCCCAAGGTCCTAAAGAGATGAAGTCATTTTTGGTTGAAAATTTTTTTTATGAGATTGGTTGTATTGGCCCGAAATTCACTTGGTGTAAAAACAAGTCTGGAAGTGCTTGGATATTGGAAAGGTTAGATATATATTTTTGAACTTGTCAACCTTCATTTTTTCTCATCATATGGTGGTTCATCATCCTACAATAGTTTTTTCCAAGCATTGTCTGGTTATTTTGAATCCTTTAAATCACAGTGCTAAGTCTAATAGGATTGTTAGATTTGAAGATGTTTGAGCCTCTTATCTTGTGTTGTAGCTATGGTGAGTAAAGTTTGGAGTAAAAGGGCTGTTGTAAATTATGTAAAAATTCTTAATATCAAGATGAAGAGATCATTGAAAGCTTTATAATACTGGAATAAAGATAAACTTAGCGATAATAATCAGTTGAAGGAGTGTCTTAAGAAGGAAATTAAATAACTGCAGTTAAAGGAAGAGGATTCAGGTGGTCTCTTGGAGGATGAAGGTTAGGTTCTCCGGACTAAGGTGAATAAGCTAATTACTACTTTGGCTCAGTTAGATATGTGGTGGAGGCAAAGAGAGAAGGTTAAGTGGATGGTAGAGGGTTATATTAATTCTAGGTTCTTTCAGTCCGTTGCTAATGCTAGAAGAAACTCAAATTGGATTTCTAAAATTAAAAATGATAGTGGGATGATTGTTGAGGATCAAAATTAGATTGTAGACATTTTCTTCTAGTTCTTCAATGATAAATGGAGGTTTATGATGAGATTGTTGCAACTTAGTTTTTCGATTGTTAAGATTCATGCAACATGTATGTTTTTTGATGATTCCAAATATTATTGTGCTAATTACAATTTCTCCTAACATATTTTGGATGTATTATTTTATTGTTTGTGTATACTAATATTTCAAGGAAATCATACTCCAGATTGTTGAAGACTTCAAATCAGATTAGATTACGGTTCATTGTAAATGTCTGTCTATATTTTTATTTTTATTAAGTCTGAGAGAGTGATTATAATTAAGTAACTGTGCACACGCAAACTAGGGCATTATTTAAAATTGTAAATTTTTTAACTGATCATACTGTACAAACTCTTTTCGTATGGGATAATTTGTTCAATTATTTTCCCCTACAAGCAGTCAAACGAACTGCAAGCAGAAAAGTTTTCTAAGTACTGATCGTACTGTATGAAGCTCCTTCGTACGTATGTTGTCCATAGTATAAATTGGATGGGTCCCTTTTCATCCCAATGAATTCATTATTTTTTCTAAACTGACCATACTGTATGATATCATCATCATAGATATGTCATCCAGAGTACTAATTAGACGGGTCCCTTTTCGTCCTGATGAATTTGAAAATTTTTTGAACTGATCATATTATATGATGTCGACATCATACATATGTCGTCTAGAGTATGAATTGGATGAGTCCCTTTATATCCTGATAAACTTGAAAATTTTTTGAATTGATCGTACGGTATGATGTCATCTGCGTACGTACATCATCCAAAGTATGAAAATGTGAGGACCCTTTTCATTCCGACGAAGATGAAAAGTTTCTAACTATTCATATAATAAAAACTTGATTCGTACTGGATGATCATCGTGTATGAAGTTATTTCGTATAGATTCACAAAAGGCTCGTATGAAATAGTTTTTGAACTGTTCGTATGTATGAACATATGATCAGACATGCTTAAAATAGAAAATTTTAGTTTTTTGGATGGTTTTTGGTGTCTTACATATAAAAGATCCTTTAAAACTGACATGTAGAGAGTTCTTCTTTGTGATTTTTCAAGATCAAGTGAAAGAGTGTACTAGGGAGAGTGTTTAAAATAGGTTTCTTGCGAGAGAAGTGTGAAGGATTCACAAGGTTACTCAAGGGTATGGATCTCTTTGTGTTTTTTGATTAAAACTCTTATTTTTTTTCTTTTTAGTTGCTCAAGAGAAGATCTTTGAATTAGATGACAGTTCTCTACCAAGACTTAGAGAGTGTGAACAGACGACGGTTCTCTACCGACACTTGGAGGGTGTGAAAAGATGACAGTTCTCTGCTGACACTTGGAGAGTGTAAAAGGATGATGGTTATTTGCTGATGATGGTTCTTTGCTGACACTTGGAGGGTGTGAAAGAACAATATTTCTCTACCGACAGTTGGAGAGTGTAAAATGATGATGGTTCTCTGCTGACACTTGGAAGGTGTGAAAGGATGACGGTTCTCTATCACACCGAGGATTGGTGGAAGAGAGGAATTATGAAGGCTTCTTCGTATTGCTGTGGTTATTAAAGGAGAGTCACTTTTGGTAATAGTGCAATACCTAAAGAGGGAGTCTTTAGGGAGTGGATGGAGGTCGTATTTGATCAAACCACTATAAATCTTTATGTTATTTTATTTTATTGTGGTTAAAATGGCTCAATTCAAAAGATAATCAAAGTTGGAAAGTTATTAAAATGGTTTTCTATTAAAAATCTATGAGAACTTTTTAAATTACCAATTCACCCCCCCCCCCACCCCTC
>NW_021319831.1:20625-58367 GCF_001605985.2 Dendrobium catenatum | reverse complement strand
CCCCCCCCACCCCTCCTGGTTAGCCTTGGGATAATATCTTAAGTTTAAAAACCTATACGGAATAAAGAAGTGGTATCAGAGCTTTATTTCAAAACTATAAGTTTAGACTACTTTTTGAAAAATGATAATGGTTACTTTTGGAAACTGAAACACACCTGAAGGGTATTCAATCACTAAATTTTCATTATTTGACAATATACCTTTCGACTTTTAGAAAACATGCATGTCAATATTTCTTTAATCGCTTGATTATCACATGTGGATTTTAATTTTGGAAGGGTATACTAGGACAACTAGACTTATAGATGGCATTAGAGATGAAAAACTCTTTGCTGACTAGACTGTAGAAGAACGTGGCTTGGCATAATTAAATACTAAATTCTTAAATAGTTTTTTTATGCACTTAAGTCAGAAGATTACATGCGAGTTTTCACTTGTAAATGTGGAAAAGATATCTAGGATAAACTTTATATTATATATGAAGGGACTAATGAAGTAAAGCAATCTAGATTAAATATTTTATTACATGATTATGAATTATTTCACTTGAAATCCTATGAATTCATATCTAACATGTACACAAGATTCACTCAAATAGTCACTTCTTTGCATGCATTAGATAGGGAACTAACGAATGTTGAAATGGTTAACAAAATTCTTTATTATTTTCCTACTTCTTATAATGCTAAAATAACTGCAATTATAGAGTCCAAGGACATAAATGTTTATTCTATTAATAATCTCCTTGGATCACTAATTGCTTACGACCGAGTGACACAAAGGAAGACTGATCCAGGAGAATAGCGAAAAGAGAAGAACATAGCACTGAAAGTGGATGACTCGGAGAGTGATCTGTCACAACCTGAGAATGAGAATGACATTGCCTTGGTGACAAGGCAATTCAGGAGTTTTTTTAAAAGGAGATACTAGTAGTGGAGCAAAGGTAAGTTCCATAAAAATTTTAAGGTTTCTAATGATGTGATTTAGTATGAATGTAGGAAACCTGGACATGTAAAATCAAAATACCCCAATCTCAAAGGCACTCCTAACAAGGAGAAGGTGGAGGAGAGAGTGAATGTGAGAAAGGAAAGAAGAAATTTCAGTGAGCTTTTTGGGTGGACTCAGCTTCAGATTTGTTAAAAATAGAAAAAGAAGAGGAAGTCACTAACCTGTATTTAATGGTCGATAATCTTGATCAGTCAGATCAATAAGAGGTATGTGACTTAACTTACAATGAATTGCTTAAAGTTTCTAAAAGAATACATATTATATATAGAAAGATGAAGAAAATGCATGATAAACTGATCTTAGAATTATAAGAATTACAAAAAAAGCATGAAACCCTTAGGAAATATCACGCACAGATAAATAATAACCACTTGAGCTTACTTGATGAATTTGATGATTTCAATAAGCAGAATAAATTACTGAAATCATCATACACTAAATTGGAAAAAGATTTTAAAAATTTTAGCGATGTATATGAGAAAAGAGAGCATTATATGAAATATAATAAAACTATGTTAAAAGATGCAAACTCATTCCTTAAAGTAATAGTAAAAGTTCTTGAAGAAAATAAGACACCCCCTACACTTGAAGATTTTACTAATTCTATTTTGAAGTTAAAAATTTTGAAACCTAAGAAAAGATAGATATATTATTGGAGATTAAAAAACCATTTTCCTGGAGTAAAGTGCTTTACTTATGGGATGATTGAACATATATCACACACTGGTACTTTACATAAAAAACTCATTTAGTGTGGAAACTAAATGTGCATAAACCAAGTCATATCATGCATACATCTAGTTTTAATTTGCCAAAAGGAGAACCCAAACTTATTTGGATTCCCAAGTCTAACATTTGATTGTTTTGTAGAAACGCTCTAATACAAGGCCTAATGAGAGTATTTGGTACCTAGACAGCAGTTGCTCGAAGCATATGACTGGAGACACTACATAATTCATATCGCTGGAAGTTAGGAATGGAGACAATGTTACATTGGGAGATAATACCACTAGAAAAGTGGTTAGCACAGGTATGATCGAAAACTTGAATAACTTTTTTATTGAGAATGTTTTACTTGTAGAAGGCTTAAAGCATAATTTGTTAAGTATAAGTTAGTTATGTGACAAAGGGTATAATGTTAAATTTTTTCCCACTAGCTGCATATTAAGCCTAAATCAAAATGATGTATTGCATGGAACCAAGGTAAATAATGTTTATATGCTATATTTGAATTATATTAAAACTCCTAATGTATTTTGTTTAAAAATAATTTCTCATGAATCATGGTTATGTAATAGGAGACTTTGTCGTCCTAGCATGAAAAACCTAATGAAAATTACCCAAAAAGAATTGGTTATAGGTATACCAAAACTTGACTTTACTTGTCAACTAGGAAAATAGGTGAAGTCCTCATTTCATTCCACTAAGGATCTTAAAACTAGCAAACCAATGGAGATTATTCATATGGATCTTTTTGGACCTGTTAGCACTATAAGTCTAGGGGGAAGGTATACGGATTTGTGATAGTTGATGATTTCTTGAGATTCATATGGGTTAAATTTTTATTTCATAAGAGTGAATCATTTGAGCAATTTAGAGATTTTTCAACATAGATTTAGAGAAAAGTAGGATGTCAAATATTAACAATTTAAAGTGATCACAGAGGTGAAAATGAAAATTTTGAGGATTTTTATAAAGAACTTAGAATTGATCATAATATTTCTACACCTAGGACCCCTCAGTAGAATGGGGTAGTGGAAAGAAAGAACAAAACATTAATTAAAGTTACAGGAGCCATGTTGGTATAATATTCCCTTCCTAAAATTTTTTAGGCTGAAGCGGTTAGTACTACATGTTATATTCTGAATAGGGTGAACATAAGGTCAAAATTGAAAAAAGCACCCTATGATCTTCTTGAAGGGGGAACACCTAACTCATCATATTTGTATATTTTTGGATGTAAGGTGTTCATATATAATAATAAAATATCTTCTTTGGGAAAATTTGATCCAAAATTAGATGAAAGAATTTTTCTTGCATACTCTAGTGTTGGAAAATTATATAAAGTATTTAATAAACAAACTTTGGTAGTTGAGGATATCACACATGTTATATTTGATGAATCTGGTATTTTGGAAGAGCCAGGTTTGAAAGAGGATGATATAGAAAATAACTCCCAAAGGATTGAGAGAATTAATTTGGCTGAAAATTTGGAACAAAAAAACCCTTTGCCTAGAGATTTGAATTTTTTTAAAAATCACCCAAGAAGTTGATTTTAGGTGAACCTAGTGAGGGTGTTAGGAATGAACTTATTAAAGAAGTCAATCATTCTGTCTTTATTTCAATGATAGAACCCTCAAATGTAAATAATTTTGGATATTAGCCATATAAGAAAAATTAAATCAATTTGTAATGAATGGTGTTTGGGAATTGATTGCAAGGCTAAAGGATCAAAGTGTAGTTAAAACTAAGTGAGTAATTAAAAATAAAATGAATGATATATGAGTTGTTAAAAATAAGGCTAGATTTGTGGCTAAGGGGTATATCAAATTAAAGGGATTGATTTTGAGGAGACTTTTGTCTCTGTACTAACAATTGAAGTAATTAGGGTTTTATTAGCCTTTGTCTATTTAAAGGATTCAAATTATTTCAAATGGATGTTAAAAGTGCCTTTTTGAATGAAGTAATACAAGAGGATGTTTATGTTGAACAACCTCCAGGTTTTGAAAGTTCTAAATTCCCTAATCATGTGTATAAATTGAAAAAGGTATTATATGGATTGAAATAAGCACCTAAGGCTTGGTATAAGAGGTTAAAAAAATCAAAAAATTTAAAAAAATCATATTTTCTTATTATTATGAATAGTTTATTATCTTAAATTACTTCTATAAATCACATTTATTTTAAGCAAAAAAAAAAAAAATTAATAGAACAATTCACCCCCTAAATATTAAATTTCCCTTAAAATTAAATTAAGCTTTAATTTGCTATCA
Source organism: Dendrobium catenatum (assembly GCF_001605985.2). NCBI lineage: Eukaryota > Viridiplantae > Streptophyta > Magnoliopsida > Asparagales > Orchidaceae > Dendrobium > Dendrobium catenatum. The sequence continues at coordinate 54,366 of NW_021319831.1, read as the reverse complement.
AATTAAATGGGTTTTAATTTTCATTGATTATGGGTCTAATTTTGGTCAGTTAGAGGTCTTGCTCATATTTTTTTGGTTTAAATTTGATTTATTACTTTTTTTTTTTTGAAGTTTAGTTGGGTAATTAAAGGTTTAAACTTAAGAAAATTTATTAAGGGCCTTAATGATCTCTAAAACCAGTGAAATTATTTCTATGGGATGCGAGTGTCACTAAGTTCAAGTGTTTGAAGTTTCAAGTTAAAATGATATGTATCATAATTGTTAGAATTTTTCTAAGTTCTCTACACATAAGTCCTTAATTGTTGTCCTTAATTTTCTAAGTGGTGTCAGTGCTCTTTCACCGTATGGGTATACCTTATTATAACGAATGTCTAGACCACTTAGACTTCAACTTTCTAAGAAATAATTTCATTCTTTAATTATATAAAACTACATCATGTCCACTGGTAAACTCTTTCTTAATAAACTTTTAATCTTGCAATCTCTTAGTTTTCTCCTTATTGATCTTAACATTCTCATAATAAGCCCCAAATCTATATTTTTCAAGCTCATTCAATTGTATCAATCTCCTATCCCAAGCATCTTTTATATTATAATTCAACTCTTTAACTGCCTAATAAGCCTTATGCTCTAATTCCATTAACTAATGGAAAGCTTTTCAAAAAATTAATCTATAGGGTGATATTGTAATTGGAGTTATTAAAACAAATTTTGTAAGCTCATAAAACATCATCCAATCTAAAAGATCAATCTTTCCTGATGGGTTTTACAATTTTCTCCAAAATTCTCTTAATCTTCCTATAATAAATTTTAGCTTGTCGACTAGTCACGGGATGATAAGCAGTTGCTACTCTATGATGTATTCCAAATTTTGAAATAAGGTTTTCAACTCTTCTATTATAAAAATGAATTCCCCTATCACGAACAAATACTCTAGGCATCCCAAAGCTAGCAAAAATATTTTTCTTCAAAACATTTATAACTACTTGGGCATTATTTTTGGGTATAACCACTCTTTTAATTCATTTAGTGACATAACCAACTACTATCAAAACATACTAATTTCTAAAATATGGAACAAATAGTCCAATGAAATCTAATTCCCACGCCTTTCATTTCTCTTTATAAGATTGCCTAATTATTGATATCCATCATATTTATTAACATCCTTAAATAGGATAGGCCAATAAAATCTAAATTATAAAATATTATAGGTGATCATATATCCTTTATAATGCCATCTATAATCAAAGCTATGACATCGACTGATAATTCTATCAGTCTCCTCAAAAGGGATACATCTCCTAATGCTTTGATCCTTATATCTCCTATACAGGTATAGTTCACCCGAAAAAAGAGCATAGAAAAATGCATTAATTTTTTCCTATAATTGTAAAATATGTCAATGTAGTTTACTATTTATTTATACTAAGTCACACATTTTTCACTTACTTCAAACTACTTCTCATCTAGGAAAAACTCCTTAATGTTAGACTTATCATGCACAATGTTTTCCAACTTCAACCTATATACGTGATCAATTACATGGTTTTATGTTCCTTTCCTATCCAAAATTTCTACATCAAATTCCTATAACAAAAGAATCCATCCGATCAACCAAGGTTTGAGATCTTTCTTTGTTACCAAGTACTTCATAACATAATGATCGATGTACACTATGAATTTTATGTCAATCAAATATTACAAAAACTTGTCAAAGGCAAAGGCTATGGGTAGTAGTATTTTTTTCATTTATTCAATAATTGATTATGCTTAACTTAAGGTTCTATTAGTATGTTTAATGACATGAAACTTTTTATCCACTCTCTGTCTAATATTACTACTACAATAAAGTCACTAGCGTCACATATGAGTTCAAAGTTAAGTGACCAATCTAGAACAATAATAAGTGTTATTATAATTAAGTGTTTTTTTAAGGTCTTAAAAACTTATAGGAACTCATGATTGAAATCAAAAGGTAAATCTTTTTCTAATAGGTGGCAAAAAGGCTTTATGATTTTTGAAAAAATCTTAATGAATCTCTTATAGAATCCAATGTGATAGAAAACTTGTTACTCCTTCAATAAAAGTTAGAGGTGGAAAATTTTCAATTACTTGAATTCTTATCCTATCTACCTATAAATCTTTCTCATATATCATTTGGTCCAAAATTATATGTTTGGAGACCTCGAACTAAAACTTTTCCTAATTCAGTATTAAGTTTAACTCTTCACATATTTTTCAAACAGCTCCTAAATACTCTATAAAAGAGTCAAATGAAGTACCAAATAAAGAGAAATTATCAATTAAATCCTCAATATCTTGCTCAATCAAATTTAAAAAATAGACATCATAAACCTTTAAAATTTTGTAGGTGTATTACAAAGTACAAATGGCATTCTACAAAAAAGTAAATGTACTATATATTTTAATAAATGTGGTTTTGTCCTGGTCTTCATGTGCTATATGAATCTGATGATAACTTGAGTATCCATCTAAAATGAAATATAATTAATACCCTACTAATCTATCAAGCATTTGGTCAATTAATGGAAAAGGGAAATCATCATTTCTAGTGGCCTTAATAAGCTTCCTATAATCAATACAAATTCTTCAACTGGTGACCATTATAGTAGGTATCAGCTTATTCTTTTCATTGGTTACTATAATTAAACCTCCCTTCCTATGTACACAGTTAATGGGACTAACTAGGATTTATCAAAAATAGGTTAGATAATTTTTACATCCAGCTATTTGAGTATCTCTTTTTTAACTACTTTCTTTATAATAGGGTTCAAACTTCTTAGAGGTCTAGCCTTTGGTTGGGATTCTTCTTCCATCAAAGTTTTATTCATGCACAAAGATGGACTAATCCCTTGTATCTCAGTTATCATCCAACCAAATGTTTTTTTATGAATTCCGAGAACCCTAATCAACTCACCCTCTTTAGTTTCTTCCAAATGAGTAGAGATAATAATAGCTCTAGTCAATCCATCTTCTAAAAATGCATACTTCAAATGGGTCAATAGAGTTTTCAACTCTAAGGCTGGTGCTTCAATGATCGTAGATCTCAAGGATTTTCCCAAGGAAGATGTGTTTAATGTCTTAGATGTCTCTCTAAAACTTTATGGGCATCATCTTACAAATAATTGGTATCTATACAAAATTACAATATATCATCCTTAATGAAAGAATTTTCTATCTAATCATTAGTTAACAACTCTTCCATTATCTCCCCCACACAACTCTTCATTAGATCAATTCAATGGCATTGATCCTCACTAGGATCCTTAGGAAACTACATAGACTTCAAGATATTGGAATTCACTTCTTGATCCTATAATCCCATTATTAACTCGCCATTTTGAACATCAACCATTATCATTCTAGAAGTTAGAAAATGTCTACCCAAAATAATTGGAATCTTTCTATCTTCTTTCATATTTAATATAGTGAAATCTACTAGGAAGAATAACTTATCCACTTTCACAAACACATCCTCTATCACCACCCTTGGAAAGTATATGATACATTTATTAAGGGTAACAGTGATGAGTTAGGACACAAGATTGATCCTTGCTCCTAAATCACATAATGCTTTTCCATAGAATTTATCCCCTACAACATAAGGAATGGTAAAACTATCATAGTTCTTTAGATTTTGAGGATGTTTCTTCTATAAAATGCCACTACTCTCTTTAGAGAGAGAAACAATCTCAAAATCACCTAACTTCCTTTTCTTTCTAATGATGTCCATCATAAACTTGGAATAACTAGGCATTTGTTGTAAAGCTTCTACAAAGAGAATATTGATAGTTGGTTTTCTAAACACTTTTAAAATTCTATAGAATTATCTATCTAATTTTTCTAAAAAAAAACTATAGTAAAATGGTAGTGGTGGTCTTTCTATTACCTTCCCAATAGGTTTATCTAAATCTTTATCTAGCTTGGGTTGTTCAACAAGTTATGTGGATTCTACTGGTGTTTCCTCACTCTTTTCTTCTTCATTTGGTTTGCATTCACCCTAACTACCCCCCTTTGACCCCTTACACTTCTCAACTTAATGGCTTTACACTACTCTTTACCTTCGTCCTTGGGGTTAACCTTAGTATTTCTAGAAAAGTTTCCCCAAGGTATAGTGTTTAGTGAATTAATTAGCTAAACTAATTAGTTTTCTATTTTTCTTATAGCAATAGCTTGGCTTTGAAGAGAGGAGCACGCTCCACTTAAAAGAATAGATATTATAAAACTCATTTTTATTATTTTCTTAGAAGAAAAATAAATTTCTTATATTATAAAGATTATAAAGTTATTCTAAGGGAAATTTTATATACACAATATCATTTATTAGATTAGGACTTTGAAATGAAGAGGCAGAATATGTAAAATAAAGTAAAATATGATCCTTAGATTAGATGGGAGCATTAGATAGGATCACTAGAAGGTGTCCTAAGAAGTTCATGGGCTTTCTAGGGAAGTCAATGCTAAGTCCTTAAGTTTAATTTCTACACTAAGGTGGGAAAGGCATTGATATAATGTGCTGAGACTATCTTAGGAGACAAAATTACATCTTATGTTATAAATAATGCCCCTACTTTGATGAGGAAATGCATTGATATAATATAATACATATAAATTGTATATTATGGTTTTATGATGGATTTTTTGAGCCTTGAGGCATTCAAATTGTCCTTAAGGTCATTTATGGTTTGTTTGATTATTTTGCTTTGAGGATAGGAGACCAAAGACTAATAACTATAGTATATATCATGGTATTAATATTCAGAGTCAAAGTTGGTGCAAATGGCATACATCAGCCTTATTGGCAATGGCGTTAATTAAAATTATCAGTGGTAAAATTGATAAAATTATGGGCATCAATGCTATTATTGATATCACTCATTAGCCTTATATATGATGGCATGCGTTGATTTTTTTTTTTTTTTTTTTTTTTTTTTTTTTGCTATAATTGGTAATGATGTTTGCATACATAAATGTTTGTGTAAATATGTGCATTGGTTTTATAGGCAATGATTTGCATCAATGTTAGTGATGATAATATTGGGTTAGGTCTACATTAAAATTTTTGTTAATGATGTCATGCATCAACTTATAGGAAATGATGATCAATCATATTGGTGTAGGGTGAAAAAATCGACATGCATTACGGTTTATGTCAATTGTGAAAGAAAAAATTATTGATCATTTATGTTTGAGTCATCGATGTGCATTAGCCTTATAAGTGAAGGAATGATTCAATAGTGTTGGCAATAGAAACTGACGTAGTCGATAAGAATCAGCATTAGTATAGATGGTGTGCATTAGTCTTATAGATACTGTTGTGCATTAATATTGTTAGTGATGGTGGGAAACGAAGTTAGCAAGCTTCAACATTTTTATTGATGGCATGAGTTAGCCTTATAAGTAATGTTGCATGCTAATGTTGTTAGCTATGATGGGAGATAAAGACAGCTGGCATAAGAAATGATATTGATGGTGTGTAACTATCTTATAGGAAATGATGTGTCAACATTATTGGTGAGAAACTTGACATGAGATAAAAATCAGGCACATTTACAAGAAGTTCATAGTGAAGAATGTTGGTCTAATTGTAATATTTTTAGTAATATTTTGATAATCTTAGTTTAAATACTAAAATACTTAATTGGATGCCCAATGTTGGCTCCCCCCAATTTGACCATTCTTTCAATATTTTAATATCTTAATGACCTGAGATTTATTGATCTTGAGCATGTTGGATTCCTCTCATCACAAAGAACTATTTTATTATAAGAACCAGTATTCAAATACCATTTTTTATGCAATTAAAGTTGTAAGGTTTTAATTATGCATGATTTGGACTCATTTGTACTTGGTTTGAAACACTTTGGTGGTTGGACTCGTCTCATCGACACATCCAGTTGGACTCTAACTTTGCATAAATCAATGTTAGAGTGATCTTAAATCTAATTCCAAAATTTTCTAAATCAAAGATTAATTGTGATTAGTATTTTATTATATGAATTTTTTTATGATGCTTGATAAGCTGTGTCTCCATCACAAAGTGCCACATACACCTAAAATTTTCTCATTAATGGCTGAATTATTTATTAGAGATCGATATTCGCATATAAGAGGAGCACATGTCCTACATAGGGAGCATCATTGAGTAACAAAATAAAATAAAATATCAAAAATTTTATGCATTATCCTTGTAACATTAAATATTATTTATTAAATATAAACTTGTTTTCTCTCAAATGATTTTTCAAACTTCTAGATCATTTCTTAACCTAAGAAACTCAATAGGAAAGCTTAGAGACTAGATTACGCATGTTATTTATAGGCTAGCCAACTAGTTAGTTGATGTAGAATATCCTCTAGAAATTTCAAGGAAGCTTATAGGTGCGTGCATTGGATTGGACTAGTTCAGCTTATGTTAGGCTAGATTGAGTCTTGAGTTCCCCATGGGGTTGGGTCAACCCATTTGACCAACTTGGGATAGCCCAAATGGGTTGAACTACCTAGGGCAATAAGGTTAGGGTCTTAGGGACCCTTGGCTAGGGTTTAATGAGAATTAATTAGGATTTACATGGTTTAAATATAAGGAATGGAAAGAAGGCATGCTAGGAGTACTTTTTGTATTTCGATCAAACCTTGGTTCATTGATTATGGGTGAGTCGAAGTGATTCCTGAATGGGTTTAAACTACTTGGACTCAAGGCTAAGGCTAAATAGGTGAGTTTACATAAGAAACCTATGAGTAGGATCCTTAGGGGTATTTGGTAATTTTTTAATTCTATGGCTAAATGTGTTGAAAATGGGACAAACATTGTCCCAAATATATAAAAGGGATTAGAGTCATTTGAAACCAACACCAACTCAAAATCCATGATTTAGCCATATGGGTTCCACTATTGGTCCTATAGGGTATTTTGGTAAATTGATTATTCATGGTCAAATGGGTTTACCATGGGCAGGGTAGGGTTCCAAATGTTTTAAAAGGGATTTAGGATCATTTAAATTCAATTTCAAGATTTGGTTTTGAGTTTTGACCTAATGAGCCTATATAGAGCACCATAGGGGCATTTTGATAATTTTACAGCTTTTGGTCAAATATGTTGACCAAGGGTGAAAAATGAGCCCAAAGGATCCTAAATATAGATTATAATTATTTAAAAATAATCCCAATAGAAAATAGGTTGATTTAGATCTTTGGATTTAGTTTAGGGTTTTTGCCAAACTTGGGTTGACCATGGTCAAAATGGTTTGACCATGGGTCAAGTTTGAGTGAATAATTCCTAAGATGGGTTAGAAGTGTTTGAACTCAATTCCAAGCCAAATTATTACTTTAATTTTTTTTATGCTTTTATTGTCAAACCACCATTGTCCTTAATTAAAGGACTAATGAGATGGGTCCTAGAATAGGTCTAAGGTTTCTAAACTAGGTTCTAAAGTTAGGGTCACCAAGGGAAAAACTTTAGGTTTGAGGGTGTTTTTATAATTTTTAGGTAAATTTAAGGTTTAACGTATATTTGATTTAATGGGTCTATTACGTTCCTAGGATCACTAGAAGGTGTCCTAAGAAGTTCATGGGCTTTCTAGGGATTCCAATGCTAAGTCCTTAGGTATAATTTCTATAGTAAGGTGCTAAGACTATCCTAGTAGAGAAAATTAATTACATCTGAGGTTATAAAAAAAGCCCTTACTTTGATCAGGAAATACGTTGATATAAAATAGTGAATATTAATTGTATATTATGCGTTTTATAATGGATTTTTGAAGCCTTGAGGCGTTAAAATTTTCCTTAAGTGGCCATTTATGATTTGTTTGATTGTTCTCTTTTTAGGATAGGAGACCAAAGACTAAGAACTATAGTATATATCATGGTATTAATATTGAGAGTCAAAGTTGACATAAATGGCATTCATCAGCTATATTGGTGATGGCGAGAATTAACATTTTCAGTGGTAAAAATTTTTTTTTTTTTTCTTTTATATTTATCTTTCTTTATGTTTGACAAGTTAGACTTGTTTTCTTTGGTGATTCCTCAGAGAAGATGAGAACAAAGCCTGTTCCATCCTCCTTGTGCGTTCCATCCTATCATTCACATGTATTATTTTTCCTTTAAGAAGATAATTTTTTTAATGATGTTTATGGAAGTAGACTTAAATCAGTTGAAAGAACAATGATGTTAGTTGAGGAACTTATTAATCAACAAAATTTCAGATAAGTTCAAATTTTTAAGCTATCTTTTCAGTTGAAGGAGTTCTGATATATGGGTACTATTCATGATTATCTATTTCATCATCTATCTTTCTCAGCATCTTAGGCTTCGTTTAAGATAGCTTACTTACTGCTTTCTAAAGCAATTTTCTTGTAAAAAAATCATATTTCAAAAAAAAAGTTGACCAAGGATGAAAAATGGGCCCAAAGGATCCTAAATATAGATTATAATTATTTAAAAATAATCCCAATAGCAAATAGGTTGACTTTGATCTTTGGATTTGGTTTAGGGTTTTTGCCATACTTGGGTTGACCTTGGTCAAAATGGTTTGGCCATGGGTCAAGTTCGAGTGAATAATTCATAAGATGGGTTAGAAGTGTTTGAACTCAATTCCAAGCCAAATTATTACTTCAAAATTTTTTTAATACTTTTATTGTCAAACCACCATTGTCCTTAGTTAAAGGACCAATGAGATGGGTCCTAGAATAAGTCTAAGGTTTCTAAACTAGGTTCTAAAGTTATTGGTTACCTAGGAAAAAACTTTGGGTTTGAGGGTGTTTTTATAATTTTTAGGTAAATTTAAGGTTTAATGGGGTCTATTACGTTTGTAGGATCACTAGAAGGTGTCCTAAGAAGTTCATGGGCTTTCTAGGGAAGCCAATGCTAAGTCCTTAGGTATAATTTCTATAGTAAGGTGGGAAAGGCATTGATATAATGTGCTAAGACTATCCTAGTAGAGAAAATTAATTACATCTTAGGTTATAAATAAAGCCCTTACTTTGATCAGGAAATGCATTGATATAAAATAGTGTATATTAATTGTAAATTATGGGTTTTATAATAGATTTTTGAAGCCTTGAGGCGTTAAAATTGTCCTTAAGTGGTCATTTATGGTTTGTTTGATTGTTCTCTTTTTAGGATAGCAGACCAAAGACTAAGAACTATAGTATATATCATGGTATTAATATTGAGAGTCAAAGTTGACATAAATGGCATTCACAGCCTTATTGGCGATGGCATGAATTAATATTATCAGTGGTAAAAATTATAAAATTTGGGGTGTTGATGCTATTATCGATGTTGTGCATCGGCCTTCTATATGATGGCATGCATTGATTTTATTAGCTATAATGGGTAACGAAGTCTGCATGCATCAATATTTGTGTAAGTAGGTGCATTGGTCTTATAGGTAATAATGTGCATCAATGTTAGTGGTGACAATGGGTTAAGCTAACAATAGGATTTTTGTTAATGATGTGCATACACCTTATATGAAATAGTAATCAAAGATTATATTATGAATTGTATTTTATTATATGAATTTTCTTATGATGTTTGATAAGCTGTATCTCCATCACAAAGTGCAATTTACACCTAAAATTTTCTCATTAACGGCCAAATTATTTATTTGAGATCGAGATTCATGCATATATATAAGAGGAACACATGTCCTAAATAGGGAGCTTCATTGAGTAAGAAAATAAAATATAATATAATAAAAATCCTATGCATTATCCTTGTAACATTAAATATTATTTATTAAATATAAACTTGCTTTCTCTCAAATTATTTCTTCAACGTTTCACCAATGCATACAATCCAATATTACACTCTTAAGTCACACCTCCAAGTATATTTATTTCTCTTATTTCTTGCTTCAATCAGATTAGAATGTGGAGGGGCTGAAACAGCTAAGGAAAATAAGAGACGAAAACATCTGAAACATTGGTGAAGAAAGCAGTAGCACATTGTTAAGCCATGACAAAATGCCTTTCAGATTGTTGCTTCAGCCTCTGATGTTCCTTGTAGATGAAGTTGGCCGCTTTCCGATCGATGTCTTGCTCAGCGACCCATCGCCCTTTGTCATGGTCGCTTACCCAAATCTTCGCTGAGCTTCTTCTCTCTTGCTCTACTTCCTCTCTTTGATAGTAATCCCTCTTTCTCAAGCCAAAGAAAGATAAAAATGATTTCCTCCCCCCTTTCATTTCTATTATCTATCTTCTCTCTTAGAGTTAATTTTAAGTAATTTTTGAACTCTTAACTTACATGAGTAAGTGTTCAGAAGGTCTTATATTTATAGGAACAAATTAAGGCCTTTGAACAGATAAGGTGAAGGCAAGGATAACTCAATCTTTATGGTTAATAATAATTCCTTAAATATCTATAAAGATGATTGATGTGAACACATCATGGTAAATGAAAAGTAAGATTCTCCTATAAAAATTGACTAGAGCTCCTTTGTTCCTTTGAGACATTGAAGTGATAGGCGGGTACAATATGCTCTCTTATTGTTTAGCAATAAGAGAGTTCTAACAAGTTTGAACTCTCTCCAAATTAAATTTATTGAACTTTAAGTTGAATATTGTTGTTATTTGACGTTGAATATTTTATAAATAATCAAAATATCATATGTCAAAGTTTTGATTTGAAAATATATTCAAAATGTTTAATGGTGAATTATCCTCATATAGAAAACTATGCATTGTATTAATAAAAATATAATTATTTCATTATTATTATTATATCATTTTTTAAGTCATATTAAAATAATTTTAATATTTATTGTGTTATTTGGTTCAACCCGTTCAACCCGAATTGGACCGTGAGCAATAATACAAAGTTACGATACAAATTTTAGTAATGTTTCTAAATGTCTTAAAATCAAAGTGAACACATCATGGTAAATGAAAAGTAAGATTCTCCTATAAAAATTGACTAGAGCTCCTTTGTTCCTTTGAGACATTGAAGTGATAGGCAGGTACAATATGCTCTCTTATTGTTTAGCAATAAGAGAGTTCTAACAAGTTTGAACTCTCTCCAAATTAAATTTATTGAACTTTAAGTTGAATATTGTTGTTATTTGACGTTGAATATTTTATAAATAATCAAAATATCATATGTCAAAGTTTTGATTTGAAAATATATTCAAAATGTTTAATGGTGAATTATCCTCATATAGAAAACTATGCATTGTATTAATAAAAATATAATTATTTCATTATTATTATTATATCATTTTTTAAGTCATATTAAAATAATTTTAATATTTATTGTGTTATTTGGTTCAACCCGTTCAACCCGAATTGGACCTTGAGCAATAATACAAAGTTACGATACAAATTTTAGTAATGTTTCTAAATGTCTTAAAATCAAAATATAAACGCAATGAGAATGGTCAATCATCCAACCCTTTTGTAAAGAATTAATCAAGTTGAATCATTCTAATATGATTTATAGTCGCAAGTTTTTTTTTTTTTTTCCTTTTCATTATAATTATAAATAGCCATGATTTGTTAGCCATTAGTTGAATGTTCATTAGCCTTTGGCTTAATAATAGCCTATTCATTTTTGTTTCCACCTTTCGCTTTGTTTGAAATAGCTTTCTTGCTACTTTCTAAATCAAATTTTTAGTATTTAAATTTTAAGAAATTTTCGCACTAGAAAATAGCCTTAGAAAGCAATAAGAAAGCTGTCCCAAATAAAGTCTTAGGCTTCATTTGGGACTGCTTTCTTATCACTTCTTAAAGCAGTTTTTTAGTACAACAAATAAAATATTTATATTAGAAAGCTGCTTTAAGAAGCAGTAAAAAAGCCGTCCCAAACGAAGCCTTAGACTTCATTTAGGACGATTTTCTTACTATTTTGTAAAGCTGTTTTTTAGTACAAATTTTTTTTTGAAACAGAGAAAAAATGGTGATCTAAAGTTGTCCTAAATAAAACCTTAATCTTCATGAGATTGTATGGCTTATCACAATGTCGTCCGTACTACTTTCATGGTTATTCCTCCTTATTTCATTAACTCGTTGGAGGTTTGGTTTTTATGTCAAATTAATAATACTAGTTATAATGGTTCTAATTAATACTACCTTGCTTTCTTATCTTCATTTCTAAAACTATTGCTTTCTAGTTGTCATCTTATGTGTTTTGCATCCATCTGAAGTTCATTGATAACATGATGGCTATCTTGGAGTATTTTAAACTAGACATATATTGGAGTACTGAACCGGCCAGAAGTTAAAACTGACCAGAAGTTGAAACCGACCGGTTCAATAATGAAAATTGTGTCTACATGAAATACCGATGAGAATCGATCCAGATTCGTTTGAACCAGCCGTTTCAATTACTAAATTATTCATTAATTAATTATATAATTTAATACATTAAGAATAAAATATTAAATAATATTTGAAATAACAATTTAGTTTAAATTTAAAATATATAAACATTAGTAAGAGAGTTTCTTAAGAATTATACTAGTTATTATTATTATTATTATGTTATAAAATTATAAATGAAAAAAAAAATTAAAAATTAAAATAAAAACAAATAAAAAATAATCAAATTAATAGAAATTAACGGCCTAAGGATATTGTCTATTATCCTAAATCATAAAATAAAAAATAATTTAAAATGCAAAAAGAATCACACAATTGGATAACACAGTGGGACAAATCATAGCCATTGGATATGCCACTTACACATGTAAAATTCTTTATTAATTTAATTATTTATGTGCCATGATGAGGTCTAATCTTGCCTGATCAGAACATAATGCCCAAACTTTGACATGATGTTTAGTTTATAATAACTCAGCTTTCTAACCAAAACTAATAATACAAAATTATGAGCATCAGGCTTCATTTGGGAATGCTTTCTTACTGTTTCTTAAAATAATTTTTTTAGTATAAAATATTTAGTTAGAATAAAATTTTCTTAAGTTATAAATTTTTGTACTAAAAAATTGCTTTAAAAATTATTAAGTTGTCCCAAACTAAACCTCAGTAGATATAAATGAAATTTGATTTTCCATTTTAGATAAATATTATCGTGTTGTTAAGAAGATTATTATTGGAACTTATTATGTAGCTATATAGGAGTACTATTTTTAGGTAACTAATAAATTTAGAATATGTTCCATGTGGGATATAGGTTTTTTTTTTTTTCTTTTATATTTAACATTCTTTATTTTTGACAAGCTAGACTTGTTTTCTTTGGTGATTCCTCAGAGAAGATGAGAATAAAGCATGTTCCATCCTCCTTGTGTGTTCCATACTATCATTCACATGTATTATTTTCCCTTTAAGAAGATTTTTTTTTTAATGATGTTTGTGGATGTAGACTTAAATCAGTTGAAAGAACAATGATGTTAGTTGAGGATCTTATTAATCCACAAAATTTCAGATAAGTTCAAATTTTTAAGCTATCTTTTCAGTTGAAGGAGTTCTGATATATTGGTACTATTCATGATTATCTATTTCATCATCTATCTTTCTCAACATTTTAGGCTTTGTTTAAGCACATACTACTTTCTAAAGCAATTTTTTTGTACAAAAAAATCATATTTCAAAAAAAAAAAGTCCTAAACTACTACTTTAGACAGAAGTAAGAAAGCTATCCCAAATGAAGCCTTAGTGACTCAATTTTGCATCCTTTTTTATTGGGGGTAATTATCAAGTTGGAATACTTTAATAGTTGTGTTTTCTAATATCCTCATAAGGTTGAGTTTTCTCATCACCAAGTTGAGTAGTCAGGTAATTCAATCAGGTGGATCATGATTTGAATTATTGATAGAGATCCGAGCAACTGGTGTTATATCTATCATCCAAGTTGATTAGATCATGATTTGAGCCCAATAAGAGAAGCCTTCATTTTTCACCATCATAATGAGCTATTTTAACCTGGCCATCATTTGAGAATGCATAGGCTTCAAATTTTGTGTATGTACTTGCACTAGACATAAGAATATGCATAAGAATTATTAATATATTGAGAATTTTGACTTTATATGTCCCATATAGTAAATATTAAAAATATATTTATAGCAAAATACTCTTTCCTTTAAAAAAAATAGAATGGAAACCTTGCTAAACAGCTTTAGGATACTTCGATTGTAAGAGCACTTCAACCTTTCCACTTTCTATTACCTTCTCTATTTCAAGCAATTGCAGAGTATGCATCTTTTATGGGTGGCCAAATTTCTTAATGATGGTCTTTTTCTACTCATCGTCTTCGAAGTTTAGTGAGTTTATCCAAATTATATTTCAGAATTGAAAATAGGCTTCACGCTCTAAACCCTAAACCCCTTCGCCATTAAACTTCAGTTAGCATGTTAGTTCTCATATTACAGTTATGTTCCAACCACATTGGTTGTTAGAATGATGATTAAATCATGATCAAACAAATTTAATAATCTTTAAATCATGATCAGAACTTGTTTGAATGTTGATTGATGAGAGAAAATTTGTGTAATTCAAATTGCATCTAATTATATAAAATTATCATTTAATTCTATCTTTTTGTTCAAGAAATAAACTAATAATCTCAAATTTAAAGTGTGTTGCAGCACCACAGATAAAGTGTCATAGTGCTACATTTCCCCCATTGCCGGAGTGCTACAAGTTCGGCACCGCAGTGGTAGAAGATTGAATTCTATCCAAGAGCTTAGCACCAAGGTGCTATGCAGAGAGCGTTGCAATGTCATATCAAGTGTTATAGGCCAAATCATCATAGCACCACGATTGAAGAATGTTAAAGATAGTTGAACCAATGAACTGATGTGATGAATGATGAACAGACACATCGATTCAACATTGTCGTAATAATACCTTGTCTGTGGTGTAGCACCAGTTCAGTTATTTATGAAGGCTATAAATAGGAAGCTTATCTCTCTTATTAGGGGCGTGATTGTTGCAGAGATTTATTACTGGGAGTGGCTAGGGGAGGGGTCTGAATATATGTTCATGTTGTGTTAGTCCAGTAAGAGACTAGAGAGAGGAGGGAGTGCAAGGAGACTATAATTCAATTGTAAAAGATTTTCTGGTGATTTCTATCATTTTCTATCATAACTTACCTCTTGTACTTTTGTTGTTTTAAATCCTCCATGCTTAATTTAGTTTATATAGAGGCATTGTATACTTAAAATATAGTGTGATCTACAACCTCGACAAAGGCATAGAAGAACAATTATAGGGTTTTAAAATTAACTTTTCCATAGAACATATGGTTTTTAGAGTTATGGAATTTTAAGGAGACATTAAAATTATAATTGAGAGAAATCATAGCTAACACTCCAATAAACTTGATAGAGATATGGAGTAATTATGTTATGATTCACATTAAGATTAAAAAAATCTAACTATTGCAAACATGAGTTTTTAGGTATCATAGGTTCAAAGTACTTTAAATATAAAATTTGATTCTTAAATCTATAGCTATTAATTTTTAATTGCACACCATTTATTTGATCGATAAGATAAATTAAGTAGTCCATATATGCAATACTAGAGTGACCTTAGAGTAATTCAAATCATCATGTTAACAATACTCTTCTCATTACTTTATTACTTGACACAATATCTTGTATATAATAGGATTTACACCATAGCATAGCAACCACAATTAAAAGAATAGTAGTGCACCAACCATTATTCGATAACATTTGAAAATAATCGACCTACTCAATTAGCCTTCTTAACAAATTCAACCCATGCTTTTGTAATATTCAAATCAATTGTGACACATTATAATCTTATTTGAGCTTATGTTAACACTTACACAAACTAACCATCTACCTTTCACTAATCAAGTCAAGCTATCTTTGGAATGGTCGAAGAAAAGTTAAGTGTTTGAATAAGATTCGAATAAGTCAAATAAGTATAACAAGATTATAATGCATCAAAGCAAGTTCCAATACTACTAAATAGTCAGTTGAATATGTTATGAAGTCTCATCAAATTGATTGATGATTTTGGTTAATCATGATTTGAGCTAGTTCAATTAATGATGGTTTAATCATGATGCAAGATTGACCAAAAACAATCAAAGATGATTATATTCACCTCCATCACCTCTTTTAACATTCATTCATTAAAGTTCTTGTGTCAAGTATGCAGATGTCTAATCCAATCCTATAGGTTGAGTGGTATTACAATGCTTAGATCACATATAAAGCCAAGGGGGTTAGGCTATGGAGTAACTAGTAAGGAAATTGAGGCTAATAACATTATTTCCCAAGCTACAAGATTCCCCTTTGGGCATTTCTTCAGAGCTCTTCAAATGCAATTTTCTATTGCACTAATTTTTAAATTCTTTCTTAAGGTTATTGATGATAATGAGAATGATGAGTACTTTAGTATATTAAATATTATACAGAAGAATATGACATGTAGGATTATTGAGTTTGACTTTTTGATTAGATTTAGTTTTGAAGAGTTTTAAACTGATAATGACTTCAAGAGGATGATAAGAGCTAATAAGATGTTCAAGATCTACTTTGATGGGGTCAAGAATTTTAAAACATATACTAGAAAAATGCTTTTATAAAGTGTACTAATAGTGGTGATCTATAGAAGCTTGGGGTTATGCTTCTTTCTAGATAATTTTCTTCTCATTCATGACAAGCATAGTTTTATTTCACTAAGGAGAACAAAGAAGGCTCGGAGAGTACATTCTGTTGTAAGTCAGTTCATTCTATCTCGAAGGGAAGAAGCAACTTCCTACCCTAATTTTATAGTTTAAAAGTGATCAAACTATAGAATAACTAAATAAAATTAAAACTAAAATTGGATGCATTAGCCAAACTTGCATACAATTTTTATCATAGGTTATATTAAGAGGAAAGAGAGTAGGAGGAAGAAAGTGCGAAGGCCCCCTCTTACTATTTTATGTACAAGTAAGGAGGGAAAGGAGTCAATCGATCAACCCCTTAAAACTAAATGTATAAACCTAGAGAGAGAGGACTCATGGGATCAACAATTTATCATTCGATGATAAGTAGGTCAAACCATCTATTATGATTTTTAAAAAAATGGTATGCTTGTTTATAGTGTTTAAAAAATTATTGCAAAAGATCAAAAAGTACATGATTAGGGATAACACAAATCCACCATGGAAAAGATACAAGTTAATTGATAAGGATAAATTATCCTTATTTAAGTCTTGAATGTTAGGACAAATTGACAACTCCATGAATAAGAGAGATGGACATGGGTCTTAAAAGCATAAAGTAGTTCTAATAATTGAATACTCTCACTACATTATTGGATAGCAATGTGAAAAATCTATAAATGTAATGACAACATGGTTCTAATGTTTAAATAATATTTTTATTAACTTTAATTTCTTTTTTTCACAACATATTGATTATTTATATTACTTAATAAGGGATAAAATTTATCGATGCCCAAAGACCTATGAACCTAATATTGATGTGATAGATGGAACATTTGATCAATATTATAGAGCATCACTCTCCATGTTCTTGAAGCTCGAGGCAAAAAACCATTTCAGTGGCCTAACATGGCACTTATATATTTATTTAGAGAGGAGGAGAAATTTATGATGTCATTAGTTTATGCATAAAGAACTATAGCAAAAATTTTTAGATTATATCTTGCATCTCATTTCCTACATGGTCCAGGAAGTTATATGACTATGACCCCTCTTGTATCATATTCCTAACCTCATAGGAAATGATGAATCCATTTTGCAAGTGCTTCTCAAGGTTGCTTCAACAGTCAATAATATTTGACAAATAATATAAACCTTTTTCCACAAATTTCCTTGAACATAGAGTAAGGCCATGACAAATATGATTCCAAGGCTACACAAAGATAATCCATTTTAAAATTTAAGAAAATTTAACTTAAGTAAACATTACAAAATATAATTTGATGATTTATTTATATATTATATGTAGTGTTGACTATGGAGCATATGCAATACAATACATCATATAATTAAAAATATATATAAAAAAATCTTTTATAAGTTATACATAATCACATACATTTTCTTAGAAACTATATGTTTAGATTTATTTCACAACAATGTAGATCCATAAGAGTGCTTTTTTTTTTTCCTAAACATTCATTATTTGTATATAGTTTATGCAAGTTGTTGATGTTGTTATAGATATTGTCGATGTAGTTATGGATGTTAGTATTCAACAACAACAATATCAGGCCTCTATATCCCACAAAGTTGGGTTGGCTAAATTTATTGTTGTTATTATTGATGACATTAATTTACATTAGTTTTTTGAAATGTACTATTTTCTTATATGATGTGTAGTATTACAGATGTTATGATTATATTCAATTGTTTGATGACTAGCTTTAATCAAAAGTTCTCTCTCGTTATCGGGAGGGGTAATTAATTATAAGGGCTAGCACCTATATGAAACCTGAACTCATATTATAAAGTCCTCACAAAATGAGGGTGAAATCTCTGGGTTGTGTTTTATTCACACTCCAATTTGCTTTCTGAAAATTTTTCTTAGAACTTACTTATTAAAATACTACTCAATGACCCAATAAAAAAAGAAAAAAAATGTCCACATAGAGGTCGGGCACAAATTGTTTTACCACAATTATATCTACTCCCTATAATCTTATCCCAATTAAGATTTTAAAGAAGAATGAGAGAACCACTATATTTAAGAGGTAAGCAAAGGAGGCTAGGAGAGTACATCTTGTTGTAAGTTAGTTCATTCTATCTCCAAAGGATAAAGCAACTTTCTACCATAATTTTGGAGTTGAAAAGTGATCAAATTGAAAAATAACTAAATAAGATTAAAATAAAAATTTGAAGCTCTAACCAAACTTGAATATAATTTTTTTACTCAGGTTACATCATGAGTAGCGGGAGTGTGGGGAAGAAAGATTACTTAAAAAGGAAAACATATATTACTAAGGATAATACAAATCCACCATGGAAAAGATACAAGCTCATGGATTCATGTGTCGTTGATTCTCTCCACCTATTGATGAGGATAAATAATTCTTATTTAAGTCTTGAATGTTAGGACCAATTGAAAACTCCATGAATAAGAGAGATAGACGTGGGCAATGAAAACACAAAGTACTTTTAAGAATTCAATACTCTCACCACATTATTAGATAGAAACATGAGAAATCTATAAATGTAATGACAATATGCTTCTAATATTTAAATAATCTTTCTATTAACTTTAATTTCTTTTTTTCACAACATATTGATTATTTATATTACTTAATAAGGAATAAAATTTAACGATGCCCAAAGAGCTATGGACCTAATAATGTTAAGATAAATGGGACATTTGATCAATATTATATAGCATCACTCTCCATCTTCTTGAAGATCAAGGAAAAAAGTCATTCTAGTGACCTAACATGGTACTTATATATATTTAGAGAGGAGGAGAAATTTATGAAGTCATTAGTTGATGCATAAAGAACTAGAACAAAATTTTTTAGATTATAGATGGCATCTCATTTCCTATATGGTCCATCAAGTTATATGATTATGACCCCTCTTGCATGATATTCCTAACCTCAAAGGGAATGATGAATCCATTTTACAATTGCATCTCAAGATCGCTTCAACAGTCAAGAATATTTGATAAAGATAGAAACTATTTTTCATAAATTTCCTTTAACATAGAGTAAGACCACGACAAACATGATTCAAAGGCTACACTAAGATATCCATTTTAAAATTTAAGAAAATTTAACGTAACCTTAAAAATATAATTTGATGATTTCTTTATATCTTAATGACTATGGTGTATATGCAATGCAATACATCATATGATTAAAAAAAGTCCTTTATAAGTTATACATAAACACATACAATTTTTTAGAAACTATTTGCGTAGATTTATTACACAACAATGTAGATCCATAAGAGTATTTATTTATTGTTCCTAATCATTCATTATTTGTGCACAGTTTATGTAAGTTGTTGATGTAGTTATTGATGTTATTATTCAACTACAACAATAATATCAAAAATTTATCCCACAATGTGGGGTTGGCTAAATCTATTGATGTTATTATTAATGGCATTAATTTACATTAGTTTTTTGAAATGCACCATGTTCTTATATGACGTGTAATACTATAGATGTTATGATTATATTCAATTATTGACGACTAGCATTAATCGAAAGTTATCTCTTGTTATCGGGAGGGGTAATTAACTATAGGGGCTAGCTCCTATAAGAAAATTGAGCTTAGATTATAAAGTCCTTACAAAATGAAAGGGAAATCTTTGGATTGTTTCTTATTTACAATCCAATCTACCTTCTGAAAATTTTCCTCATAACTTGTTAAAACACTCCTCGATGACCCGATAAAAAAAGAAAGAAAGGGTCCACGGAGAGGTTGGGGCACAAATTTTTGGAACCCACAATTATATATACTTACTTTAATCCTATCCTAGTTAAGATTATAAAGAAGAAATTGATAACCCCTATTTTTAATAGGCGAGCAAAGGAGGTTGGGAGAGTATATCTTGTTGTAAGTTAGTTCATTCTATCTCGAAGGGATAAAACAACTTGCTATCATAATTTTGGAGTTGAAATGTGATCAAATTGCAAAATAGCTGAATAAGATTAAAAAAAAAAAAAGGGAAACTCTAAGAAAACTTGTATACAATTTTTTAGAGTAGGGAGAAGAAAGTGTGGAGGAGCCCCTATAAGAAAATTGAACTTAGATTATAAAGTCCTTGCAAAATGAAAGGGAAATCTTTGGATTATTTCTTATTTACAATCCAATCTATCTTCTGAAAATTTTCCTCGGAACTTGTTAAAACACTCCTCGATGACCCGATAAAAAAAGAAAGAAAGGGTCCACGGAGAGGTTGGGGCACAATTTTTTGGAACGCACAATTATATATACTTACTTTAATCCTATCCCAGTTAGAATATAAAGAAGAAATTGAAAACCCCTATTTTTAATAGGCGAGCAAAGGAAGTTGGGAGAGTATATCTTGTTGTAAGTTAGTTCATCCTATCTCGAAGGGATAAAGCAACTTGCTATCATAATTTTGGAGTTGAAATGTGATCAAATTGCAAAATAGCTGAATAAGATTAAAATAAAAATGGGAAGCTCTAAGAAAACTTGTATACAATTTTTTAGAGTAGGGAGAAGAAAGTGTGGAGGAGCCCCAATCTCCCCCCCGCGATAATTTTAGGAATAACACAAATCCACCTTGGAAAAGATACAAGCTTATGGATTCATATGTCAATGATTCTCTCCACCCTATTGATGAGGAAAATTTATCCTTATTTAAGTTTTGAATATTAGGACCGGTTGACAACTCCATAAAAAGTGAGATAGAAGTGGGCAATGAAAGCACAAAGTAGTTTTAATAGTTGAATACTCTCACTACATTATTAGATAGCAGCATGAGAAATTTATAAATGTAATGATAATATAGTTCTATTTAAATAATCTTTTTATTAACTTTAAATTCTTTTTTTAACAACTTATATATTATTTATGTTACTTAACAAGGGATCAAATTTGTCAATGCCCAAAGACCTATGGACCTAATATTGTTGTGATAGATAAAACATTTGATCAATATTATAGAGCATCACTCTCCATCTTCTAAAATCTCATGGAAATAAAATCCTTCAAGTGGCCTAACATGGCACTTGTATATGTAATTAGAGAGGTGGAGAAATTTATGAATTCATTAGTTGATACATAAAGAACTAGAGCAAAATTATTAAATTATAAATTAGATCTTATTTTCTATATGGTAATGAAGTTATATGACTATGACCCCTCTTGCATCATATTCCTAACCTCATAGGGAAAAATGAATCCATTTTGCAAGTGCTTCTTAAGAATGCTTCAACAATCAAGAATATTTGATAAAAGGTAGAACTATTTTCCCAAATTTCCTTGAACACAGAGTAAGGTCATGACAAATATGATTCCAAGGCTACACTAAGATAATCAATTTTATAATTTAAGAAAATTTAACTTAAGTATTTGATGATTTGTTTATATCTTATATGTAACGTTGATTATGGAGTATATGCAATATAATACATCATATGATCAAAAAAATAAAAAATAAAGTTGTATGTTATACATAATAACATATAATTTTTTAGAAACTTTTTGTGTAGATTTATTTCACAACAATGTAGATCCATAAGAGATTAAATTTTTTGTTTCTAAACAATCACTATTTGTGTACAGTCTATGTAAGTTATTGTTGTTGTTATAGATACTGTTGATGTAGTAATTGATGTTTTTATTCAACAACAACAACATCAAGCCTTTATCCCACTATAAGGGGTCGCTAAATTTATTGATAACATTAATTTACATTAATTTTTTGAAATGAAGTACGTTCTTATATGATGTGTAGCATTATAGATGTTATGATTATATTCAATTGTATCAAAGGTTTTGTTGTTGTGTTATACTTGTGATTATGCTCCACCTTATTAATGTAATTACATTGTTACTACTTTAATTTAATATACTTCTCATTGTGATTTCTTAAATTATGCTTCTTATTATGAAGTGATATAGGTATTGGATTATATTTTTTTGTGTTTAAAACGGTTGAAATGTGATCAAACATTCTACAAACCTTATTAGAACCGTGTATGAATCTATCTTGGAATCATAATATATTGTCAAATATGTTTCGAATTTAGAATATAACTTAAAAGTTTTCTTTAAAGTCATCACAATCTTAATCAGAGCTTGTTCAAATCTTATTAGAGTTGTTTTCTAATTATTTTTTATCATGACAGACTTAAAATAATAGTCTACAGTCCAACACAAATGTATTTTAGTATGAAATTTTTTTTAACATATTTCTCTAAAAACTAAAACTAATAGCATATTTTTCCAACTAATGTTATCATGGGGCATATAATGTCAAATTTCTTATATATTTAAATAATATATACTTATTATGCATTTATGAATGTGTAAGTATGGCTAAAAGCTAAATTTTTATATTTACTTATATAACATCATAAGTCTAAATTATATCAAAAATATTAAGATTAAATTATATATATATATATATATATATATTGCATGTATTTTGATGTGAATTAAACCTTCATATTCCATTACAAATTATTGAGCCAACAGTTTATAAGGTACAAGAGTCCAATAACATAGAAAAATTTTATAAACTATTTCTTCCAAGTCATGTTAACACATCGTTCATTATTACATTCTAAAATATGCTTATAAAGCTCATGAAACATTACTTTCTACAAGACAGAATTTGGACCCCTCAAACGTCTCTTGTGGATAATGAGGAATGTTTTCCTTGCAACTACTAAGAAGAAGATAAGTTTATTCCTACAAATTTTAAGATTCAGAAGGCCTTATTTTCCACTTTCCTAAGCAAAATAAATCCCTGTAAGTGAAATCATTGTGATCTTTAAATGTATTTGAGCTAATTGACAAACATTTGATTCTGCATCAAATCTCTCGACTCCTTCCATTGAACTCTGCTTCTCAACTCCTCCAAGGTTCGCATTGTTTCAGAATCCAATCCTCCAACAAACTGTCACATTAAAAAGAATTAATGGTCCATTCACAAGCTCTGGAATATTGCACCTTATATGTTTATGAAATGATTGCATGTATAGATAGATGTAAGAACATTTGGCTACAATGCTTATTCATGGCATCAAATTACATATCTATCATTCATGATAGCTTTTTTTATTAAACTTTGTCACATTTTTGTTTGACTTCAATTCTCATATATATTTTTAATAAATGTCTGATGAGAATAATTATTTTGCAATCAAATATGCTAAAATATGATAGTTATAAGAAAATAATTGCCCGACTTTTCAAAAAGTAGAGAAATTGAAGGTTTTATTTGGGACAGTCTTCTTGCTGGTTAATTTCTAAAACTGTTTTTTAATATAGAAATTTTTTGAACTAAAAAATTTTGTACTAAAAAGAAATACTTTAGAAAACAGTAAGAAAGTTATCCCAAACAAAACCTAGGGCTTCGTTTGACATAAGTTATGATTTTCTATTTATCTTTTAAAAGCTCATTTTATAACCATAGTTTTAAATACGTTTTTCGAAAAACATATTTTTAAAGATAAAAAAAAAATGTATAAAAGCTATCATACAAACGTATATACCCATTAAGCTTGATTTAACAAGAATTTAATCCATGCAAAATTTATTAAAACAAACTGTGGTTATCCTGTAGTTTTTAACAAATTTGTGATAAAAAACAAATATATATATATATAACATGCAAAATTTTAATAAGGAATATGAATCAAACTGAATTAAGCAAAAGGAGCATAAATTAAACTAAATTTTAAAATGAGCATATTTACAAAATCATTTTGCTTTTTTACTGTAAACGTATAATGGTTATTGGTCTTCAAAGAAAACCAAAATAATTCTGAGTTTCTTGAGAAAACAAAAAAAAAGTACTTTAGATTTTCTTAGGGTATTATAAAGAATTAGGTTTTTTTCACAAAATGAATTAAGTTTTTGTTAAAAAACGTAAATTCATTTTCCACTTTTTACTAATTATAAATATTAATGTTATAATAATCTAAAGTAATGTTTTTTATGAAAAGATTTTAGATTTTTATCAATTATTTACTTAAAGATATAATTTAAATTTTAATAAAGGAATGATTATAATTAAAGTGCAATTTTTCTATATTACATTAAGATTTATAGAAAAACCACTCTTTAATTAAATACATTACTTTAATAAAATTTAAATTATATCTTTTAAGAA
Organism: Dendrobium catenatum; assembly: GCF_001605985.2. Lineage (NCBI taxonomy): Eukaryota > Viridiplantae > Streptophyta > Magnoliopsida > Asparagales > Orchidaceae > Dendrobium > Dendrobium catenatum. The sequence goes on along the minus strand of NW_021319831.1, from coordinate 29,604 downwards.
ATAATTAATAAAAATTTGAAATTTTATTTTAATTAGAAACATTATGTAAAAGAATTATAACATTAATATTTAGAATAAAAATTTTCATTTTAGTTAAAAACGCAAAAAAAAAAAAGGTTTTCTAAGAAAACCTCATGATTTTAGGTTTTTTTTAGAAAATTTAAATTCATTTGAGGTTTTCTTCATAATAACCCAAGAAAGCCTTTCTCTTTGGTCTATTGTTTGGGAGTATTGGCTATCAATCAAAAGATCTTGGATTCAAGTCTAGCGTATATATTGTGTGTGTAAGTTTGTCTTAATTGACCTAAATGTTCCAAAAAAAAAACCTAAGCCCAAAATTGTTTTTGTTTCCCCAAGAAAACCAAGAATAATTTTTTTTTTTTCTTTGAAAACCAATAACCTTTTTGCATTTTCTGCAAAAATAAAAATGATTAATAAAATTTGCTCTGTTTAAATTTAGTTTAAATTATGCTCCCTTAACTTGATTTAGCTAAATTCAGACTCCTAATAAAAATTGGCATATATAATACCCATAACAACTTTCAAAATATATTTTTTCTCACAACTATTTTTACAATTTTTCTCGCAACTATATTTACAAGCAGCAACAACCGTCATAAATGGACCCTTAGTTGAAAAGTTAAAAAAGAAATTAGGCTTCGTTTGGTACAGCATTCTTATCGTTTTCTAAAATAATTATTTAGCACTAAAAGTTTTATTTTAAGAAATTTTTATACTAAAAAACTGCTTTAGAAAGCTACTCCAAACGAAAGCCTAAGAACCATTATTTTAATAATCATGTTCAACTCAACAATATATAGATTCATAATTTTAGTAATCATATTGAAGAACTAGTAATTAGATCAAAAATTTGGATTAAAAATTTGAGTTGATGGACAAAGAAAATTTATGGCAAACTATAGGACCTTAGGTAAAGTTCCCTTAAAACATATATATGCATTTAAATTATAATTTAATATAACGGGTATACAAACCCTTCTTTAATATTTGTGTATACAAACACTTGTGGGCTCCCAAAATTTCAAGCCCTGGCCTCTCTGTGCCAGCACTTTTCTTTTGTTAAAGGCGGAGAGTTTTAACGAGCTAAGGTTTCGGATGAATTTTTAGAAGGTAGATTGAGATTTAGATAAGACACTGCCTAGAGCTCGTTGCCAAGTAACTTTCTTGTGAATTCTGAGTTTTTGTATCATTGCTGAATTCTTTTAAGATAATATCATGATATTTCTATAAGAATTATCTCTCCATCTTCAGTGAATTTGCCAAGCTAATCAAGATTCTCTTATTAATATTCTTCAATTTTATATAATAAGTTTGCGGGTCCATTACTTCGATGTGGGGAGGTACACAAAATGTTTTAAGCTCTTCAATATTAAGAACCTCATTAGATGTGATTTCTCTAAAATGTTGTGGAGAAATGGGTGTAACTACAAAAGTATTTTCTGAAATCTACATATTACTTATTCTACTTGAATATATGCATTGAATTTTACTTGCATTATTAGCTTCACAACCGTTTGAGTATATACCCTTTGGCTTTCCTTTAATCAAAGGTCTGTAGGTTTCAAAGATATCATCTTCTTCTGTGTCATTTCCCAAATGAGGTGCAACTTTATTTGGCTTAGGCAATATATTAACCCTTTTAAGAAGATTTGGTATCACATTCTTTCTTCATGCCTACTTTTTCTCAACTTCTTTGGATTGTTTTATAATCCTTGAGGTTGATGCTTCAGCTTCCGAAGATTTTATTGGCTTCATTTGGAATGAAGTATTTTGCATCGTCATAGATTTTCACTTCATGGACTACAAAGGATTGTATATCTCCATAAATTCAAAACTCTTCTCTATCATTTAGATATTTCATGCATTAGTACATAGTTGATAGAATAAGATCAATCTCATAGAGCCAAGGTCTATCCAAGAGTGCCTTGAATGAAATGTCTGCATCAACAATGTGAAATTTGGCCTCTATATATAGTTCTCTAAACCTAAGGCGAAGAAAAAACAACCCTACAATTTTTAATCTCTTCTCATTAAAATCGTGCATGATACTGGATATCTAAAATTAGTGATCTTAATGTTTGTAATCTCATGAGATTTATTGAAGAGCCGGTATAAATCAAAATTTGACTTATTATGATGCCATCACTTTCTACTGTGATATATAGCGAGTGATTATGTTTCATAGTTCCCTACATGAGATCTTCGTCAGAGAATGTACCAATTGGTTCATTTTGAGCATGAAGAACTTTTCTCAAATATCTTTCTGCAAAATATATTTCATATCTTTCAGGATCTTTGAGAGCATGTAATAAAGTTTACAGGAGATCTTATGATATTAGAAGAGCTTCATAGAAGCTGAGTTATGCTGGAATTTTTCTTAAATGGGAAATGATATTATACTATATCACTTTATCTGTAATATATTTCTTTTTAGAATCCTTATAGATGATTCCTTCATTGATGATTATATCTTTTTTCTTATCTTTACTTGACAACTTCTTATTTCGTGGAGGGGGCAATATTTTATTGCTTCTTAATTGCACTTGAATCACCTCATTCGACTCAGTATCATGTGAAAAGAATTTCTTCAGAATGTGGCAAGCACAAATCTTCTTCTGAGTTATTAATTGTCTGCAACACCATTGCACAAGACTCAAATATTGCTTCTTTAGTATGCTCTTCTTTTATTAAGGTATTTGACATCACCAAAATAACTCGACATGTCTCCATAGGAAGTGAATCTTCACCTTCTTATTCGCCATCTTCCACTTTTAATTAGTAAATTTGAAGCTTTGACATTAAATCTGCAAGTGTTATAAGTCATCTCAATAGTTGATGATAATCATCCAAATTATTGATGATCTTTTGAAGTACAATCCTTTTCTTCTTTAGCCTGTCAGACTTATTTGAATTATCAAACTTTTTTTATGTCTTAAAGAACTGTTTCTAGTGTCAGGATACATTGGCAAGATTACGTCTCCATGCTAATGACTTGAAAGTGGATGCACCTGAATTTGACTTTCCTTTTAATTCAAGCACTAATTCAACAGGGGTTTTCCACTTGACACTAAGAACACTTTCAAGTTGTTTCAATTTTTTTTTTCTTCATGGAGATCATAGTATCCCATTGTTTATTTTGAACTAGTTCTTTTTCTACTTTCTCTTTAGCGAAGGACACGAAATAGAATATGATCACCCGTGCTGATTCTCTCTTAGGGTTAACTAAGACAATTTGATAATGTAAATTCTCCCTTTTGATACTTTCTTTCCAACCAATCCTTGAAGATGTAATAATCCTCAATTGGATGGTTGATAACTCGATAGTACGAACAATAATTTGGATTATCTCTCTAATTAAATTCTTCGGGTCTTTTATACTCTGATAATTCAAGGCCAACATTAAGCGCTTGCTTGAATAGTTTGGCCTCACTTTCCCTTTTAAAAGAATATTCTTTATTCATCTTATTCTTAAGAGATAAAATTAGATCACTGTTTCCTGGCTTTGCATGTTCTCCTCCACTGCGGGAAGTCTAAGACTTCTCGTTTCCTCACAACACTAATATATACAAGGGTTTAAGATTGACATACTACTTTCATTTATTATCTTTAGAAGCAGATTATTTTTCTTTATCAATTCTTAAAGATGATACATAATATATTTCATCTTTTCTAGTGTTCATAGCTTTATTTCTTCAGAGCCTATCTAAATGATTTTCAGACTTGGATAAATTCAACTTTTCAAACTTGGCTACTCTATCCAATATTGAGGGATGTCATGCATAAAAATGATAATATCTTATCATCGATGTTTCTCATTATCAGTTGACAGGGTGCTCTTCTTCTAATTGATGTTCGCATTTCATACTCATATTGCACCAACAAGTTGTATACTTTGTCACTGACTCACCCTTTTTCATTTTTTCTAAGGCAAGATTAGAAATAATGGTCTTCTTAGTAGCACCGACGAACCTTTCACGAACATATTTTTCAATTCTACAAATGTCTTAACATAATCGTTGGGAAGTTTGATGTACCATTTAAAAATAGTCATGGTCAAACTACTAATGAATTGGCAGAAAAGTATAGCATCAATGCCTCCAATATTTCTATAAGTTGCTTTAAATTGGGCCAAGTGTTATTTAGGATTATCACTTCCATTAAAAGATTTGAACTTAGGTACACAATAACCTTTAGGATATGACACTTAATCATACTCAGCCAAGTACAGGTGGCCCTTGCTTACAAATTTCTCTACTTGCTATTAGGCAATGACAACTTTGATCTTTTCATTGATGATTGATTCTAGTTGTGCAGTCGTCACAGGTTCAGATGTACTTGGGACATTTTGAAGAGTATGTTCATGAATAAAACAATTAGCTTTATTTCCCCCTTCATGTGTGGTTTGTACTTTAGATACATGGGGAATTTAGTAAGTTGACAGATTAGAAGGAACATTGATCGATGCTTGGTGATTATATGACTGAGTAGGTGCAAGATTCACAGCGATGTTCTTTTGCATCAACTACATCATCGTAATCATTTGTGTCATCATTTATTTCATCTTCTTATTTAGCTTTGATATCTCATTATCCTTTTCCTTCATGTGGCGCTTTATACATCTTTATGCCTGTGCAAGTGTCTCAATAAGCAATTCTTCTTCTAGGTCCTCATTTTGCCCATCATCTTAAGGAACTTCTTCTAAATGATCATATAAGGTCCAAGTGTCACACTCCAATGTTCACCATGTGGAGCTGATCTTAATTTATCTTGAGTTAACGTGGTAGATGATAACTCTCTTAGTGGAGTTATGAAAACTCTCTTAGTGGAGTTATCCTGGCCTTGATTGTCAATGGCTTTTAATATCTCTTCTTCATCAAGTTATCATCTTTTTGCAACTTTTAGAACTATGTGTACCCTAGCGGACAGAATTTCATGATTCTTCTTCGGAGGAACAGGAGCTTGTTGTTGTTGTTCCCATAAAGACTATTCTAGCTTTCCAGTAGAGCTATTTCTTTTAACTCATTTTAGATTTTCATATTTATTCTGGGTAGGGAACGTTAATCTCTGGCTCCAAGGCTAACAGTGTTGATGGATTTGGCTAATGGTTTTTGAGCTCACAGCTCTGCATTCATCTTTCTCTTTTTCTTATTGAATAATCTTACTCCAGATAAGGAAGTTTCATGATCATACCTCCCTGGTAAGAAAGGCTAAATTAGAATTGTGATGACACTCGATAAGATCAGTGAAGTCTTCTGTTTAACATCAGTTCTCTTCATAGTTAAAACTTTAGGGTATGAAAGCCTTTCAAAGACCAAGGTTCTATTTTGTTGAACTGCTTTAGCAGTACTAAATCTAGTGACTAGTGGTCATTGCATTGAATGAGCACGTCGTAAATAAACTTCAGCAGCTTTAGGTCACCTGGCAAGCCCTTTAGTATTTATGCCATAGATAGGAAACTCGGCAGCCTTTGCAGTAGCTGCAGAGAATTGCAGTCCACCAAATTGAATGGTAGCTTCAAAGTTTCCAATTTTAATGATAGCATTAGCCAGTTAAATATTGAAACCACATCCTAGTTGGATGGTAAAATGAGTATTATATAGTTCCATTATACACAAATAAAAGGTAAGTGTTAGTAACTTGAAGCTGATACATCACCCCACACTTTCAAAGTGTAGAAACAAGATAATATTAAATAATATATATAGTAAATTTTATATAATTGCATTATTTCAAAATCCTAATTTTAATGAATTTATTTGGTTTTTAATAACTTTGTTGTTATTATAGTTTACATGTACCAAGAAAAAAATGAAAAGAGAAAATAGACCCTTGAAAAATCTAAGAAATATGTGGGCTCTGAAAATTTTGCCTCTCCATGTCATCTTTTTTCGGGTAATTTGTTTATGTAGTCGAGGAGAGTTTTAACGAGTTTAGGTTCTACAGTAAAATTTTATTAGGCATATTGTGTTTTAGATAAAACACTACCTAGAGATTTCACCCTCATTTTGCGAAGACTTTATAATTTGAGTTCTGATTTCCTATACGCGCAAGCCCTTAAATTAATTACCCCTCTTGAAAACAAGAGAACTTTCGATTAAGACTAGTCATGGGATAGGTAGTAAGTTCCAAGCATATAATAACAAAAGCTTTAGAGATTTAAAGTTGATTTATGATTTGAAACATATCAATTTAAACATAAAACAGATGATGGGGGGAATGAAAATGAGCCCGATCAATATCTCATTGTTCCGTCGTCCTGGGCTGTCATGGTCCTTAGTCTACTTAATCAAAGGAAACGGTCGACCCAACCTGATAGAAGGAATCTTATCAGCAATCATGGGTTGCTTCATCCAATGACACTTAATAGATCTTGGGTGATGTTTGTCTCTAAGGTAATATATATGAATCCACCTTAGCTTACAGAGGGCTTTATTTCTATCAAGTATACTCTATGATTCATTACTCTAGGGGTTAACATCATTAGGGAACATATGGGCTTTGGCCATGATCGTAATATAATTGTGTCACTTTGTAGAAAAATCACCCGATCATAAGGCACATTTCACATCCTTACTAACAAGAGACTTGATATATTCTCAAAAAATTATCTTGATCGGGCACGAATCTCGAGGTAAAACCCAACCCGAAAACTTCAAAAATTAAATCCGGGATCAACCGAACTCCGATTTCAGCAAGCTTATAGTCAAACTGAGCGTCTCAGAAATACGAACCCAACAACACCAAATTCAACTAAATCCGAGACCAAATGAGCCCAAATCAAGCACCCGAAGTGTTGTTGGAAAGCTCGTACCACAATCTGAGTTACCAAACAATCTCCGATTTTAACGAGCTTATACTCAAATCGAACAGCTCGACGAGACGAATCCAACGAGCCCAAGATCGTTGAATTCCGACATCACTAAGGCCTTCAAATGTCCAACGAACGGTACACGATCGAAGGGTTCGACATCAACCGTCCATTCGACCACTCCCTATTTGCCCCTGATCTCACTCCTATTTCCAAGCCATGCCACTCCAGAAAAACTATAAATAGAGCCCTCATTCTTCACAAGACAACAAAAAAAAGTGAGAAGAGAAGAGAAAAAGGGGAAAGGGAGAATCATCTCCTCCTCGACCACCGCCGAAGTTCTCTCCGCCGCCTGAATACGTCGGAACTCTGCCAGATTTTTGGTAGATGCCTGAATTCTGCAGAACTTTGTAAATTTGCTTCAAGTTAGAAGAAACGGATTGTAATCTGATTGTTCTAACTTGTGGGACGAATCAGCTTCTTGTAATTTACAAAACACTAGTGGAACTTTTCAACTGGGCGTGGCCCCGTGGTTTTTTCCCTCTTTCGGGTTTTCCATGTAAAAATCCTGGTGTTCATTTTATTTTCTTTTTTGTGTGCTGAATATTCGTGCAACGCTCAGACATGAATTTGTAAGCTCTGCCGCCGCGTATATTCTAGCCCGAAACAGTTTGGCGCCGTCTGTGGGAAGCACTATCCCACTACTTCAAGTATTGCTACGATGGTCAACAGGTGCAGCAGTCGTGTCATTGGAACTTCTCGCTCCAACTCTCGTCAATCCAGAAATCAGTCTGTGAATCACAGACACCCGATGTCTGCCTCTTTTCATCCTAGTGGGCAGAATGCTTCCGGAGGCAGAATGCTGTCGGAGAAGGGACCTCGGGACCTTTTTTAGACGAGAGAATTCGCAAGATGGAAGAATCTCAGAATGAGATCCTTCAACTCCTGCAGGAAAATTGGCAACCAACACTGGCACAATGCGAGGAAATTCTCCTCCCTCAGGATCCACCACAGGTTGAAGATGTTCAATTCGAACAGAGATTCATCTTCCTCCACCTAGAAGACTTCCTCAGTCTCGACAGGATAATGAACTTGCCGATACATCAAGTTCTACACATCCTCCGCCCTCAACTCGGTAGCCTCACACTCTCCCTGATCTCCTAGAAGACTCTGTCCAACCACACATTGTGAAGCTCCCTCACAACGCCCTGCGTCACGAACTACGAAAGTTGGTAAGGGAAGAATTTCCCCAAGGGGATGCAAGACAAACTCTCCGACAGAGAGACTTTCAAGAGTCATCACCTCTAACCTGTTGCAAATCTATTTTCATGACTTATGTTTTAATGATTGACAAACACTATTGATTCTCTTGGACTGCCTGTTACTTCTAACTTTTCAGGAATCGAAGATAGGACGAACAAATGAAGCCAGTTCAAAATTGCGTAGGTTTAGGGTTGAGTCAGTCTGTACTTTATTTTTTCTCTTATTGAGACTCTTTGTAATGTTCAAAGAGACTTATGCTAAGTAACCCTACACACACACTTGAGAGACTTAGAAATTCTGTTTTTACTCATATCGGCCAGGACGATATTTACATCGTCTTTGACGATCGTGCTTAAAACGGAAATATAAACAAGGATTCTTAATTAAGGCAGCCATCATTAACAGATCATCCTGGACGATACGTGAATCGGCCAGGACGATAAGCTCAAAACAGAAAGAAGTTGCCGTCATAGACAATTAAGGTATTCTGTATTTTTTAATAATCGGCCAGGCCGATCATTGATCGGCCTGGACGATATTTACAAATTATGCCTTAATTGATCAGGAAATCAATGGAGTAATTAAGGATGATTGATAATATCATATCGTCCTGGACGATCACAGGATCGGCCAGGATGATCTATTCAAAAACCTTAGTTACTTATGGACGATAAATACGGCCAGCTCAAATTCAGGGCGATGCTCTGGACGATTTTCCTCTGATTTGAACTGATCGGCCGGGACGATCGTGAGATTGGCCAGGACGATCAAGCCAATTTTAAATCATCCAGTTTGCATTCAGGACGATGATCTGGCCGATCTTCTGAGATTTGTACTGATCGGCCAGGACGATGTCCATATCAGCCTGGACGATATTATCAGCAACT
>NW_021319831.1:0-20525 GCF_001605985.2 Dendrobium catenatum | reverse complement strand
GCTAGCCCAACTCTGATACCAATTGTTAGGGAAAATCGCTTGCTTGAGACAAAGGACTATCAAGAGAATAAAAAAGATAATATGCTAGAAGAATAAAAAATCACAAAAGACTTTGTAAGATTATGTGAGATCCACCAACATCCACAGCTATTTAGATAACTAATCAACTATTTCAAAGACAATTATAAGATGTAATATATTTGCACTTTCCAAAAATTCCTCTTTTATTTTATTATATTTTTCCCTCTCACTCCTTATTTTCCCTTACCTCTCTTCTAATTGTGAATATAACAACTCAAAAAGCTTAACCGACAAAAACATCTCAAGAAAGAATAATATCAGCTATTACATGTATTTATAATATGATTTAATATTATATTACATACCATAAACCTTTCTTTCTTCTGTTCTCTATAATTACATAGTAACTAGAGCTTCTTTGCTTTCCTTTATTGTTTCAATTGCAAGCCATCATAGCAGACTATCGCCAGCACTTTGAATGCCACAGGCCACCTCCTACTTTGGCTGTTCTCCTTGGAAGTAAAACCATGCAACAAACACAAACAAGAAAAATAAAATATAGCGAAAAGAAAGAACACTAGGATTTAATGTGAAAAAAATCAGAACTGGAAAAAACTCACAGAGTCACACTACACCAAGAAGTCCCCAATAAAAATTGGGAGAAATTTGTACATACATCTTTCTCTCTCATTTTCTCCTTATCTCTCTTCACTCTTGCCCCATTCTCTACTAGAGCTAACAAAGAGATACATATAAAAAGCTACCCAAGGGACACAACCCTTCAAGAAAGATGAGAAAGAAAACTGCCCAACCCCTCTCACAGGGCCAAGTTTGGAGCTCTGTGGAGTTCCACTCTGTCTCCAATATGTTTATAGCATTGTAGTGTTGGGGTGTAGAGAGTCACAGCGCTTCGCTCTCTATATACCTCCAACCAGAAAATGCACCGCAACAGTGTTGTACGGGAAAAAAATTTTCGGGCGCAAAGCACCTAAACCCAAGCTGGGGGACCCCCTGCAACCCCTCGACAAGCTCAACCGATGGAATTGAGGTCCAAGGCAACAATATAGCCCGATTGATTGACACACTCAGATTCCACATAAAACTAACATTAACAAGTCAAACAACTGATTACTAGGACTCAACCTTCAGCTACTCTTCTTCGTTGGCCACCTAGAGCTCGGCGCCCTTCCGGTCAACCTTAATTTGATAAGTTTTCTTCCAATTTTTTATTATGATGAGGTAGAGAATTAAAAAAAAAAAAAACCTTTAAACATATTTAATAGAGAAATCAAGTTACCTATGAATTCTATTGAAATCAAACACCTATTAATTTCATGTTAAATAAATTTACATCCTCTTGAATTCTTTCAAACCAGGGATACCCTAAATGTTATTATGGGATAATTAATTAATCATGCAGCAATACACGTTTATGATTACGGGGTCGTTGCTCTTCAGCTTCCTTAGAAGTAAGATGAAACTTTCAGAAAGTGAGAATCTGAATTCATTGTGAAATAAAAAAAAAAATCATTGATTTTCTCTTTTATAGTTCTCCACTTGCATCAACTCATCCTTCATTAAAAACACTTTGCATTGTTGAGCACACATTGATCGTCTACTTGTTTCTGACAGATTAAAATATATACTCAGCTTACATTTCTTTCAAATCCCTCTTTTAGGCTGACGAGAGAGCTGTTCTGAAGCATTTTACCTGGCCTGAGAAGAAAGCTGATGCACTGAGAGAAGCTGCTGTAGAGTACCGGGAAATTAAGCAGTTATATGCCGATGTTTCTTCCTTTATCGACGATGCTTCTCTGCCCTGTGAGATCATCTTGAGAAAAATAGCGAACTTAGTGGAAAGGTTTGTATCTAACACAACGTCCGTTTCTCGCTACTGGCTGTTTGGGTACAAGTTGAATCTAATAAATCATTTAAATTTAAATTTATTAAATACTGAGAGGATTAAAACCTGAAACTGCTTGGCAATGGCTTGATAACTATTAAATCTTGCCATACCCTCCTCATGCATTACTTTGCTATTTGTTGCATTTAAGATTTGTGAGAGGAACAAATCCTTAATTCCATTAAATCCTATTAATGGTGAGATTTAATAATTCTGGATTTTGTCAACGAGGTTGAACTGTGATTTATCAAAATAGTAGGGTTTAAAATCCGTAAGAACTATTTGATGTGATTCAATTAAGGTTTTGTTTCGGACGGCTTTCTTTCTGCTTTCTAAAGCAGTTTTTTAGTACAAAAAAAATTAATTTTGTACTAAAAAATTGCTTTAAGAAACGAAAAGAAAGTTGTCCCAAACGAATCTTAAGGCTTCGTTTGGGACAACTTTCTTATTTTTTTAAAGCACATTTCTAATACAAAAGTAACTAATTCAGGAAATTTTTATGCTAAAAAGCTAAATTAACGAGCAGTAAGAAAGCTGCTCGAAATGAAGCCTAAATCTTGATGATATCCTGCCTTGCTGAATAACGTTTATCAACATTTTGAAAAAATTATTGATATATGAATATTTCTGTAAGGTCTGAACGGAATGTTCAGAGGCTGATCAAGTTAAGAGGCTCTGCCATGGTCGCTTACCAAGACTGCAAAATTCCAATAGACTGGATGCTTGATTCAGGAATTATTAGCATGGTATTAATCATTTGTTATGTTTTTTTTTTTTATTCTCTACCTTTTTAGGTACTGTAAGTATTTTGCGTGGATATCAATATTAATCTGTTTATAATTTGAATTCAAAGCAGATAAAGCAGGCTTCTGTGAGGCTAGCCAAAATTTACTTAAAGAGAGTGTTGACAGAGCTGGAGTTCACCTTGCAAATAGAGAGGAGGTCGGCTCAGGAGTCTCTCCTTTCTCAGGGTGTGCGATTTGCTTATCGGGTTTACCAGGCAAGTTCTTAATCTCAATCTCACAAAACCTATTAAGAAAAGTTTATTTCTTTTTCAATCTATTTTATTTTCTTCATACTTTTATCTTTAACACTCTAATTCAATCAAGAAAACTTTATTTCTTTTTCATTCTATTTTATTTTTTTCATACTTTTAATTGAAGTGTTCAAAAAACAAATGAAGTTCAGTTATTTTCATGTCCTGGTTCAAATATATAGGGGGCAACGGTCACAGAATTTTAAAACCTTTAAGTTGTTAATACAATTAATTTCAAGGATTAGTAATGGATGGTTGAGATAATAACATACAAAAATCTTATTTTATATGCTAGAAGTTATTCGCCAAATCAAATTTTGTTATGGTTGTACAGTTTTAATTTAAATTATATATGATCAATATATTTTGTAACATCATTAAGAGCATACCATCCATTTCTTGTATTCTTGTCATTACTACATTGAAATCTCATGAAATTTTGCTTATATTAAGGCATAATTTGGGACACCTTTCTTACTGCTTTTTAGTACAATTTTTTCTTTCTCAAAAAAATTTTTGTACTAAATTTTACTTTATAAAACAATTTGAAAGTTATCCTAAATAAAGCCTAAATTGCATTCACTAAGAAAACAATTGACTGAAGCCGAGCCTATGTAAATGTTGTTGACCTGTAAGCTACGACCCAACCGACTCCACTAACCACGATCTACTCACGTTGCCCTTCTCAAAACTAGATGGAACTCCCTCCCTCTCATTCAAACTAACACAGGCAAAGCCGAAGCCCTCATTTTGCTCGATCCACACCGCCCTCTTCATCCCGTTTGTCTCACACACACAAGCAGGAAGAAGAAATCACACCTGATTCATATTCCGTCTCCGACGCCGACTTCCGTATCCCGCCAGATCCGAAGCCGCACATCCGATCCTGCCTGCAAGTAAACACGACAAGATCTGACCGCCTCGACCCGCCATAGGCTCCTTTGATTTAAAATAAATACAATAATAATAATAATAAAATTAAGCATTTAATAAGAAAATAACACCTATGTGATGATTTCCATTTCATGGTTAAAATATATAATGGGGATACACGTTATATGTATTATTTAACTACTTCAGCGAGGCTTGTAGAGTCATATGCTACATAACACACAAGGACATGAAGAAAACAAGTTTAGATTCTATAGTCTTACTATTCTCCTTTAGCAACATTGTCCAATTTAACATTTCAGAGTTACTTTAAGGTGCTCAAGTCATCAGGAGCATTCAGGCTTATGGAATTATTTTCTTTTGGTCTATCTTGTTTTGGATTTAATTGTTTTCTTTTGGTCTATGTTGTCCTGAGCTATTAGAGCTTGATGTTGATATGCTGTTGAAACTGTTAGACTTTTCAATATTTTTGCATGAGATTCAGGGAAATTTTATCTGACAATTAGTTCATAAAGTTCAATTAAAGATTGTTTCGAATTTTGCTGGCTTAGGTGGAAGAGAACCATAGGCATGTTAATAACATCAAAATAATATGATACATTAATACTGACTTTTCTAACAACTACAGCTATCAATGGCCCATGATTAGAGAATTTGTAGAACTATAATTACCTTGAAAATGATGATTCTTGCAAAATATATTCTATGCGAGGACCAGAAATTAGATCTGCTAGAGATGTTGAAATTAACAGCAAGGCTATTAATAATCTTTTCCAAATATCTTACATTACAGAGGATATCAAGTATGAAATAGATGTTCAGATGACATGTATCTACATTGAATGATTGTGAGATTTTCTTAGTGAATGAACTTTAACAAACAAATTAGAAAATTGAAATTATTCAAGTAATGGTGGTTTATGTCTTTCGGGTGCCACTATGCACTATGTGCAAGTAATTAGTGCACTATACTTCGAATCAGAGTGATTGATATAAAATGTATTGGCATGATAATAGTTATGATAGCACATAGGCTATACAACATTATTGGACCATGAAAATAATAAAAGCATTAATGATCACGAGGAAGACAAAATCATTTGAAATGTCAAAATACATCTATTCTAAAGCAAAATTCATTGATAATGTACGCCACCAGATCCATAGCACTTGAACAAATGGACAGAAGGCAATATCTGTATAATGTCTCCACTCTATATGTTGAAATCAAATCCCATATGTGCTCTGATCGTCGTATCCAATATCTAATTCTAACAGTCATAGAATATTGTGTGAGTTAAAGATTCAAGTTTCATCCTCCCCCTTAACAGGGTTGAAGTTGACATAACTTGGATTATAAAATGTCCCCTAAATTTTTACAAAATACAAATATTTTTCAAATGACTTTAACATAAACCTCGATGATGATCGTGTTGATAGAAAATCTCAACCGTAAGGATCCCAAACTTTTAAAAATGCCTCCAAAATTCCTATAATAATACAAGTGATTGCAAAATCACCTCCTGCAACTGTTTGTCTTGGGTGATCAATCAAAGGGGTTAATTCTCAAAAGCCTATAAAAACTTCAAAATCTAATCATTAAAACTTAAAACTAAAGCCCATCTACCTCCCGCAACTGTTTGTCTGGGGTAATAAATTTAAAATTAATCTCAGCTCACAAAAAGCTCATAAAGAGCAAATGACATGTCAGGTGTATCATTATGATTCATCCTTAAATAGTCTCTTGTTAGTAAGGATGTGAAATGTGCCTTATGATCGGGTGATTTTGCCACAAAATGATACAATTATATTACGATCATGGCCAAAGCCTATATGTTCCCTAATGATGTTAAACCCTCAAGTAATGAATCATAGAGTATACTTGATAGAAATAAAGCCCTCTGTTAGCTAAGGTGAATTCATATATATCCCCTTAGAGACAAACATCACCCTAGATCTATTAAGTATCATTGGATGAAGCAACCCATGACTGTCGATAAGGTTCCTTTTATCAGGTTGGGTCGACCACTTTCTCTGACTAAGTAGACCAAGGACCATGACAGCCCAGGACGACGGAACAATGAGATATTGATCGGGGTCATTTTCATTACCCCATCACCTGTTTTATGTTTAAATTGAAAAAGTTTCAAATCATAAAATTAACTTTAAATCTCTAAAGTTTTTGTTATTATATGCTTGGAACTTAGTACCTATCCCATGACTAGTCTTAATCGAAAGTTTTCTCTTGTTTTCGAGAGGGGTAATTAATTTAGGGGCTTGCGCGTTTAGGAAATCATAACTCAAATTATAAAGTCCTCGCAAAATGAGGGCGAAATCTCTGGGTAGTGTTTTATCTAAAACTCAATATGCCTTCTAAAATTTTACTCTGGAAACTAAACTCGTTAAAACTCTCCTCGACTACATAAACAAATTACTCGAAAAGAGATGACACGGAGAGGCAAAATTTTCAGAGCCCACAGATTTCTTATGATTTTTCAAGGGTCTATTTTCTCTTTTTATCTTTGGCTAGATACATGTAAACTATAATAACAACAAAGTTATTAAAAACCTAATAAATTCATTAAAAATAGGATTTTGAAATAATGAATCATATAAAATTTACTATATATATTAATTCATATTATCTTGTTTCTGCACTTTGAAAATGTAGGGTGATGTATCAGCTTCCAATTACTAACACTTACCTTTTATTTGTGTATAATGAAACTATATAATACTCTTTACCATCCAGCTAGTACGTGGTTCTAGTATTTAATTGGCTAATGCTATCATTAAAATTGGAAACTCTGAAGCTACCATTTAATTTGGTGGACTGCAATTCTCTGCAGCTACTACAAATGCTACCGTCTTTCCTATCTATGGCATGGATACTAAAGGGCTTGCTAGGTGACCTAAAGCTGTTGAAGTTTATTCGCAACATGCTCATTCATTCAATGACCACTAGTCACTAGAGCTAGTACTGCTAAAACAGTTCAACAAAACAGTACCTCAGTCTTTGAAAGGCTTTCACACCCTAAAGTTTTAACTATGAAGAGAACTGATGTCAAACAGAAGGCTTCACTGATCTTATCGAGTGTCATCACACTACTAATTGAGCCTTTCTTACCAGGGAGGTATGATCATGAGGCTTCTTTATCTGGAGTAAGATTATTTGGTAAGAAAAAGAGAGAGATGAATGCAGAGCTACGAGCTCAGCAATCATTAGCCATCTATCTATCAACTCTCTCAGCCTTGGAGCTAGAGATTAACATTCCCTACCCATAATAAATATGAAAATCTAAAATGAGTTAAAAGAAATAGCTCTACTGGAAAGATAAAATAGTCTTTCTGGGAACAACAACAACAAGCTCCTGTTCCTTCAAAGAAGAATCATGAAATTCTATCCGCAAGGGTACACATAGTTCTAAAAGTTGCAAAAGATGATAACTTGATAAAGAAGAGGTATTAAACGCCATTGCCAATCAAGGCCAGGAGAACACTAAGAGAGTTATCATAACTCCACTAAGAGAGTTATCATCTACCACGATAACTAAAGATAAACTAAGATCAGCTCCACGTGATGAACATTGGAGTGTGACACTTGGACCTTATATGATCAGTTAGAAGAAGTTCCTTCAGATGATGGGCAAAACAAGGACCTAGAAGAAGAATTGCTTAATGAGACACTTGCACAGACATAAAGATGTATAAAGCGCCATATGAAGGAAATGGATAATGAGATATCAAAGCTAAATAACAAGATGAAATAAATGATGGCACAAATGACTACGATGATGCAGTTGATGTAAAAGAACATCGCTGTGAATCTTGCACTTGCTTAGTTATATAATCACCAAGCATCGATCAATGTTCCTTTTAATACGTCAACTGACTAAATGCTCCAGATATCTAAAGTACAAACCACACATGAAGAGGGAAATAAAGCTAATTGTTTTATTCATCAACATACTCTCCAAAATGTCCCAAGTACATCTGAGCCTGTGACGACTGCACAACTAGAATCAATCATCAATGAAAAGATCAAAGTTATCATTGCCTTATAGCAAGTAGAGAAATTTGTAAGCAAGGGCCACCTGTACATGGCTGAGTATGATTAAGTGTCATATCCTAAAGGTTATTGTGTACTCAAGTTCAAAACTTTTAATGAAAGTGATAATCCTAAATAACACTTGGCCCAATTTAAAGCAACTTATAGAAATATTGGAGGCATTGATGCTCTACTTTTCTGCCAATTCATTACTAGTTTGACCATGACTATTTTTAAATGGTACATCAAACTTCCCAACGATTATGTTAAGACATTTGTAGAATTTAAAAATATGTTCATGAAAGGTTCGTCGGTGCTACTGAGAAGACCACTATTACTAACCTTGCCTTAGAAAAAATGAAAAAGGGTGAGTCAGTGACAAAGTATATAACTTGTTGGTGCAATATGAGTACGAAATGCGAACATCAATTAGAAGAGGAGCACCCCGTTCAACTGATAATGAGAAACATCGATGATAAGATATTATCATTTTTATGCATGACATCCCTCAATATTGGATAGAGTAGCCAAGTTTGAAAAGTTGAATTTATCCAAGTTTGAAAATCATTTAGATAGGATCTAAAGAAATAAAGCTATGGACACTAGAAGAGATTAAATATATTATGTATCATCTATAAGAATTGATGAAGAAAAATAATCTGCTTCTAAAGATAATAAATGAAAGTAGTATGTTAATCCTAAACCCTTGTATATATTAGTGTTGTGAGGAAACGACAAGTCTTAGACTTCCCGCAGTGGAGGAGAACATGCAAAGCCAGGAAACAGTGATCTAATTTCATCTCTTAAGGATAGGATGAATAAAGAATATTCTTTTAAAAGGGAAAGTGTGGCCAAACTATTCAAGCAAGCGCTTAATGTTGGCCTTGAATTATCGGAGTATAAAAGACTTGAAGAATCTGATTAGAGAGATAATCCAAATTATTGTTCATACTATCGAGTTATCAACCATCCTATTGAGGATTATTACATCTTCAAGGATTGGATGGAAAGAAAGTATCAAAAGGGGGAATTTACATTATTAAATTGTCTTAGTTAACCCTAAGAGAGAATCAGCATGGGTGATCATATTCTATTTCGTGTCCTTGGCTAAAGAGAAAGTAGAAAAAGATATAATCATCAATGAAGGAATCATCTATAAGGATTCTAAAAAGAAATATATTACAGATAAAGTAATGGAGTATAATATCATTTCCCATTTAAGAAAAATTCCAGCATAACTCAGCGTCTATGAAGATTTTCTAATATCATAAGATCTCCTAGAAACTTTATTACACGCTCTTAAAGATCCTGAAAGATATGAAGCACATTTTGCATAAAGATGTTTGAGCAAAGTTCTTCATACCCGAAATGAACCAATTGCTATATTCTCTGATGAAGATCTCATGCTGGGAACTATGAAACATAATCACCTGCTATATGTCACAGTAGAAAGTGATGGCATCATAATAAGTCGAATTTTGATTGATACCGGTTATTCAATAAATCTCATGAGATTATGCACATTAAGATAACTAATTTTAGATATCCAGTATCATGGTTTAGATAAACTTATGTTGCACGATTTTAATGAGAAGAGATTAAAAATTGTAGGGTTGTTTTTTCTTCGCCTTAGGTTTAGAGAACTATATATAGAGGACAAATTTCACATTGTTGATGCAGACATTTCATTCAAGGCACTCTTGGATAGACCTTGGCTCTATGAGAATGATCTTATTCTATCAACTATGTACTAATGCATGAAATATCTAAATGATAGATAAGAGTTTCGAATTTATGGAGATATACAATCCTTTGTAGTCCATGAAGTGAAAATCTATGACGATGCAAAATGCTTCATTCCAAATGAAGCCAATAAAATCTTTGGAAGCTGAAGCATCAACCTCAAGGATTATAAACAATCCAAAGAAGTTGAGAAAAAGTAGGCATGAAGAAAGAATGTGATACCAAATAATGTGATACCAAATCTTCCTAAAAGTGTTAATATATTGCCTAAGCCAAATATAGTT
The DNA here is from genome assembly GCF_001605985.2 of Dendrobium catenatum. Lineage (NCBI taxonomy): Eukaryota > Viridiplantae > Streptophyta > Magnoliopsida > Asparagales > Orchidaceae > Dendrobium > Dendrobium catenatum. Next base: position 10,599 of record NW_021319831.1, on the reverse strand, counting down.
GTATCTCATTTGGGAAATGACACAGAAGAAGATGATATCTCTGAAACCTAGAACTGCTAAGCCCACAGTACATGCAATAGTGCCTAAAATTACTACTGGAAAAATATATAAAAGATCATTGGGCCATGCAGGTTCTCCATAATAATTATGTCCCATCCCTTTAGCCAATTTAGCTCTTAATACAGGATCATTCAAATCAGGTTTCTTTGTTATTTGGATAGGTGAATTATTGTAGATCCATCCCCCAAAGGAACCGGACATGATAATTTTTTATCATCCGGCTCGAGCAAGAATCAAAAGAATTACAGAAATAGATCCATAGAACATAAATAGGTCCTAGGTCCATAGAATATCTATATTTCTATATTTCATACATATCTACATATATAATGTAGAATGACTCTATGTAAGAAAAGATTTATCAAATTCCATTTCCCCGAGTTGCAACGATTCATTGTAAAGAATTCAGTTCTGGCAACAAGGAAATGCTCAATATCCAAGTAGGCTTACAAATTCGATCATGATCAAGTGCTTTTTGGATTGTCTCATTCATGTCTTTTGGTTGGTTTTTATCCCCACAACATCTCGATTGTGTTACATACAAAAATACAAAGTTTTTACTTGTTACTAATAAAGTCTAGCCCCTGTGCTTCCTTAGATCCCTTATTTAACTCCGATAGTATCATAGATCAGGGTCGATGCAGAGGAAATGAATGCATCTACATACTATAAAAAACTTACTAAGATTACTATCAAATTCATACGAAATACTAATACTAGCAATTAATTATAAGAAAATTACTAAAAAAAAAAAAGAAAAATTAAACAAAGTGGAATAATATAGAACATTGGATTCCACATCACTTATTCTAGGGATCTTACGGAGCCTGTTCATGCATGACATGATTCGGGTATGATCATAGAAAATATTCTCCTCAAGCGAACCGGCCTATCCTATGCTACATAAAGGGACTTACGTGATGGTTGGATGCGGAGACACATTGGGTTGTGAATTCCAACGTGGCGGATAAAATCATATATCTGCATGGACCAATCAATAGTTCAAGTCACACACTCCCATAATCCATCCTCTTTTAGGAAAATATACTTCAACTATTTGATTCGTATCAAATAAACAATACTTCAGAGTTGAATAGAAGTATCCAAATAACATGCCTTATTTTTCAATAATCCATATTTGTAGCAATGAAAGACTCTTGTTCCTCCCCGATATGATAAATTACAAATATCTATGATCTGCCTTCTCTATAAAGGACCCGAAATACCTTGCTTACGTATCATTGAAAAGTGCATTAACATAAATACGGCTATTTTCGAGTGAAAAATTTTCCCTGCTCGATCTTACGCCCCTCCTATTGCGCAGAAGTTAGGGGATTTCTTCCTTACTTAGATTCACACCTCTCTTTAATAAGGAAGTTGAGATGGGTGATCGCGCCTCTACCAAAGATGCTTCCGCCAAAGAAGATCATCCTACCGCCCGTTCTGAGGGTTTGAAGAAGATTCCTAAGGCGACAAAGGCTGATAATGTTATCTCCACCATCACTGAAGATTCTTTCATCTCTTTTAGGAAAAAATTCCATTTTTCTAATGATCTGGTGATGAAGGTTCCGGCGAGATCTGAACGTGCATGTTTTCCTCCCCCGGGATACGTGACGGTGTACGAGTTTAGTTTGGGAGTGGGGTTGCAGTTTCCACCGCCTACTGAATTGATTGAAATTCTGACGATCTGCGGATTGAGTTTGTCTCAATTTTCCTATCGAGCTATGTCGGCCGTTGTGGGCCTAATTGCGCTTTTTAGAGATCGCGGAGTGGTGTTGTCTCCAGGTTGCCAAGCTCGAATGGGGCGTATCTATACTGATACGTAGGGTCGTATCTCCTTCAGATCCAAGTGGTTGGATATTCGTACCAGGGATCCGTCTAAAGATTGTATTAGCGACTTTTTTTTTGTGTAGAACGATTGGGGCCTCCATGAAAAATGGGAAAAGTTGAAGGAGTTACCTATCCCCCTTCACCTTGGAGCGGAAGACTTATTGAGGATACTGAAGATTCCTGATATTGATGCCCTCCATTATGAGATGCGTTGCTTGAGCAAATGCATAAACGAAGAATATTTATTCAAGGTGGGACTATCCACTCATGCAGGGAGGACGCATGCTTAGATATTGAAGAAATCTGTGAAAGTTTCGGAAACTCAAAAAAGTCAATCCAAGCGACCTGAGGGCGAGGGAGATTTATAGGTGCCTAAGAAGAAGAAGTCGGATGAAGTTTTGACAGTTGCGGGCAAGGGTCCTCGCTTTTCTCCGTTCAGGATATACATTCCAGAGGATGTTCTGAAACATAAGTGCATTGGTCATCGACGAGTTGAGGAGTTGGTGAGTTCACCCTCTCTCCATTTCTCTTGTATTTGTATATATATTTTCAGGGACATACTTTTCACTTGTTGATTTTTTTTTATTAGTACATTGAGGTGAACAAAACCTTGGATGACTAGAATAATGAATTCGCGAAGGTGAAATACCTTCAGGGGGAATACAAGAAGAAATACGACGGTAAAGTGAAGGAGATAAAGATGGTGGAGGATCAACTTGAACAAAGCAGAACAGAATTGGCGCACAGGATCATTTCAGCCTCTTCCCATAATGAGCGGATGGATCGTTTGCATATACAGTTGGTGGAGACAGAGGCAACAAGCGACCAACAATTGAAAGATATGCAAATTCTTGAGGCTGAAAATAAGAAGCTCCTGAACAAGTTGTAGGAGAAGGTAGCTCAACTGTCACCGTCTGCAGCTGTAGAAGAGTTCAAAAAATCGTACGCCTTTAAGATAATTGTCGAGGATCAAGTTCAGGAAGCTCGCGATCATTTTTATGACGTAGAGGTGAAGGCTTTAGAAGCAGAGCTTATGGAAGATGGCTTCATCAAAGGCTTCATGAAGGGCATTCGTGTAGTGCAGCGTAAGAACGGAGGAGAGAAAGAGGGGTTGACTCCGAGCCATGCTTCTGGTGATCCTTCTCCAGACTCTGATGGTGAAGAATTGGAGAGTGATTTGCAGCATATTTTCGCTTTGGAGGAGGACGATGATGACCTTGAGATTCTGTAGAAATATTCTGACGTTGTTTGTATTGCTTTTATTTTATTTGTGATGATTGTACGTGTGTTTGTATGATGTTTTCAAATGATGTACTTGATGTGCGTGAGTTATATATATATATATATATATATATATATAAGATGTTTCTCTTTTTCATAAGTATATGAGATTGACTCAATCATTTTGGTAGTCTCTTTGACTTGTACGAATGTGAGAGATATCTTTCTTGGATATCTTGACCTATCCGAGGTTGTTAATCAAAGCATTTGCTTGATGATTTTAACCTGTATGGAAGAGATCGGACCAGATCCCCCTGGGATTGGTTGCCTAGTGATTGAGATACAACATTAGTTATGTATTTCTAGAATCACAGGAAAAAGAGCTTGAGGACAGATAATATTGCGATAAAGTGCACATCACATTACTGTATTATATAAAATAGTACGAGAATTCCCTAGTAAACTTAGGGATACAAAAAGAAGTGTTCTTCTACAATCAACATACAAAAAGTGTACGAAAAACTTGAAAGATACAAAGCATAGTTACATAGCAAGATAAATACTACGAAACGACATCACACCAAACAGATAGTAGCATCAACTTCTACTGATAGTACTTACGAAGGTTGCCCACATTCCAAGTTCGAGTAAGCATTTTTTCGTTGGCATCTTTTAGTTTGAAGGTTCTAGGCTTGACCATAGCTACCACCAAGAAAGGACCCTCCCATAGAGGGGAGAGCTTATTACGTTGAGGGCCTTTTCTAGCAACTTCGATGCTTCGAAGAACTAAGTCCCCAACGAAAATGGTTCGAGGTTTTACTCTCCGATTGTAGTGACGAGCGGTCCGTTGATGGTATGCAGCGACCCTGATTGAGGCTTCATCCCTTACTTCAGAGAGGAGATCTAGATTTGTCTTGAGTTTCTCCTCGTTGTTATTGAAGTCAAGGGTCTGAACTCTATTGCTTGGGACTCCAATATTCACTGGTAAGACTGCTTCTGTACCGAAATAGAGGTTAAATGGAGTTTCCCCTGTAGGAGTTCTGGCGGTAGTTTGGTAAGCCCAGAGGACATTTGAGAGTTCTTCAGCCCATTGCCCCCCAGCCTTGCTTAGGCGTGTTTTCAGCGAACAATTATTACGTCCTCTGACCGGACGTAGAGCTACGTTTGCCCGCCAATAATATATCGCCAGGTGCTCTTACTATTTACCGCACGGCCCGACAACTTGACCCGGACCGAAACCCGGGAATGCTATGTTCGTGTATTGTGAGGTATTACTCGGTATTTGTTCGGTATTGCTAGGTATCGCTCGACAATAACGAGAAATATCGCTCTGTAAAGACCAATACCGAGCAATACAGAGCAATACTGAGTTGTACCGAGTTTTTTAGAAAAACTCGATACAACTCGATATTTCTCGGTATTACTCAGTGTTTTCTCGGTATTGCTAGGTATTGCTTGGCAATAACGAGAAATACCGCTATGTGAAGACCAATATCGAACAATACTGAGCAATACCGAGTTGTACCGATTTTTTCTAGAAAAACTCAGTACAACTCGGTATTGCTCGGTATTGCTCGGTATTTGCTCGGTATTGGTTATTGCCGAACAAAATCGACCAATACCTAGCAATACCGAGCAATACTTAGCAAAATCGAGAAATACTGAGTCATCCTGGGTCCGTTCCGGGTCGGGTTGTCGGGGCGCGCGGAAAATAATGAGAACGCGTGATGCGATTCTACTGGCGGCCGAACGTAGAGCTACGTCCTGTGACCAGACCAAATAAAAGTTCCTTTTTAGCCCCTTCAGAATTGTTCGATTTGTAACCTCCATTTGCCCATTTGCTTGAGGATGGGCGACGACCGTGTGGACGAGCTGAATATGAAAGTCTTTACAAAAGGATGTAAAGATTTTTCCGGTGAACTGAATTCCATTGTTGGTGATGACCTTTGCTGGAATACCGAAGCGATAAATTATATTCTTCCATAAAAATTGTTTGGCATTCGCTTCAGTAATTTTTGCCAAGGGTTTTGCTTCCACCCACTTCGTGAAGTAATCTACAGCCAGGATGATGAATTTTCATTGTCCCGTGGATATAGGGAAGGGTCCCATTATGTCGATTCCCCATTGGGCAAAAGGCTAGGGGATTTGAAGTGATGTAAGTTCTAGAGCAGGAGTATGGATGAGATAGGAATGCAACTGGCAGTTTTCACACTTTCATGTAAACTCAAGTGCGTCCTATTTCATTGTAGGCCAATAGAATCCCTGCCTCATGATTTTATAATCCAAAGCTCTTCCTCCCAGATGCTCGCCACATACTCCTAAATGAACTTCTCGGAGCGCATAGTAAGCTTCTGTAGGTGGGAGACACTTCAGGTATGGTCCGGTGAAAGCGCGTTTATACAACTCATTACCAATGATGATGAAATTTGCTGCTTGTCTTCGAAGTCTTGTTGCAGCCATGGGTTCTTCAGGCAGTACCCCATCTTATAAAAAAGACAAGATGAGATTGATCCAAGGCAGCTCCCTTGTTTCATCGATTGATTGTATGACTCATGGACCCTGAATACTTAGAAAGTGGATCTTCTCAACACATTTTCTCTTGTAGATGTCTCCCGTCTTTGATGTTGCAAGTTTTGAACGAGCATATGCTCTTACATTCTACTCTCGGGGAACATGTACGATCTGATATTCTCCTATACGGGCCAAGAGTAATTTCACAAAAATGTAATATTGGGCCAGTTGTGGATTGTGGATATCAAACTCTCTCTCCACCTAAGAGGCGACTAGTTGTGAATCAGTGTGGACTACTAGGTTCTGCACCTCACAATTAACTTCTAGTCTTAATCCAGCAATAAGGGCTTCGTATTCTGCCGCGTTGTTTGTTGCCGGGAACTTGAGTCGGAGCCCATACTTAAGGGTAGTTTTCTGTGGGGAATTTAACAGAATTATAGCACCAGCGCTAGAACTTACAGAGGATCCATCAACATACAACGTCCAACACGGAGGAAAAGATAAAGTACCTGGTTGAACATCAGATATTAATGGCTTGGGCAGAAACAACTATGTATAAATATAACTTCTCTCCAGGCGTTGCTTTAGAAAGTAGCGACGTGGAAGCCAAATACTTTCGTAGCTGTTCGAAGGCTTATTGACATTCATCTGTCCATTAGAACCCGGAGCTACGAGCCCCTCTGAGCACTTTGAAGAAAGGAAGATTCTTGTCTCCCGAGCGTGCCAGGAAACAAGACATTGTTGCAATCCTCCCATTCAGCCTTTGGACTTCCTTGATGTTCTTAGGAGGCACCATATCACTTAACGCCTTGATCTTTTCGGGATTGGCTTCAATCCCTCTGTGGGTTATCATAAAACCCAGAAATTTTCCAGAAGCAACTCCGAAGGCACATTTGGCGGGGTTGAGGAGCATATTATAACGTCTTAACAAATGGAAGCATTGCTCTTGGTCAGAGATATGCTGAGACTTTTTACTAATATGTCGTCCACGTACACTTTCATATTACGCCCAATGAGGGTTTTGAAAACCTTATTCATGAGGCGTTGATAAGTTGCTCCAGCATTTTTGAGCCCGAAGGGCATCACCTGGTAACAATACAACCCTCTTATCTGTTTGAAATGCTGTTGCTTCTTCATCAGTCAGATTCATCTTAATTTGATTGTAACTGGAGTAGGCGTTCATGAAACTCAACATCTGATGTCCATAGGTGGTATCGACTAACTGGTTGATACGAGGAAGTGGAAAGCTATCTTTTGGGCAGGCTTTATTGAGATATGTATAGTTTATGCACATCCTCCATGCTCCGCTCCCCTTTCGAATCATGACAACATTTGCCAGCCAAGTAGGATAGTGCACCTCCCGAATGAATCTGGCTTCTAAGAGTTTGTCCACTTCTTGTTCGATCACCTGCTGACGATCTGGTGCAAAATTTCGCTTCTTCTGGATGATTGGTTTGTGCTCCTGATCGACTTTAAGGGAGTGTACGATTACTTCTGGGTCAATCCCGGGCATATCTGCCGGACTCCATGCAAAAATGTCCTGATTTTCTCGTAGAAAATTTGTGAATATTTTCTTCTCGTCTTCTGAGAGAAGTGACCCAATTTGCACCGTCTTTAGAGGATGTTCTTCAGAGATAGATATAGTAGTGAGTTCTTCTACTGGGGAAGCTCTCTAAGGGATGTCCTCGTTTCGGAGATCAAAGTCCTCAATGTTTAGAGTATCTGTCGGGCGTGATTTGACCTGCCTGAGATAGCATGTTTGTGCTATTTTTTGATCTCCGCATACCACACTAACTCCTATCGGAGTATGGAACTTTAGCTTGAGGTGAGGGATGGAGGCGACAATCCCGAAAATCGACTGAAGTGGCCTTCCAAAGATAGCGTTGTAAGCTGATTCAGACTTTACAATGATGAACTGGACATAGTGTGTAGATTGCCGGGGGAATTCTCCAAGTACAACTGGGAGACTCATTATCCCTTCTGCTCGTACAGGTCGGTTATCAAACCCGTACATAGGACCTGCAGCAGGTTGAAGCTTCTCTCTGGTGAGACCCATATTGAGGAAGGTAGAGTAGAACAGGACATCCACGGAGCTACCATTGTCCACAAGAATTCTCTTAATATTATAGCACGGGTCACCTATGCCTGCATTGATAACAAGCGGATCTTGGTGAGGGATTTTTACTCCCTCCAAGTCAAAATCATCGAAGGTGATGGAGTGATATACACGAGCTTATTTTGGAGTTGGAATTTTGTCTACAGCCAAAAAGATTTTATCGGATAATAAAGGGCCTCCGGCTATTGTCTCAATTTCTCCAATTTCTATTCGGTTATTCATAGGTGGCCTCTGTTGTCGATCTTGCCCCATAGCGGGATGAGTTTCCTCTCGGGTAGGTGGATCCCGAATAAATTGTCGAAGATAGCCTTGACGGATAAGCCTTTTAATTTCCTCCTTCAGTTGTCTACATGCTTTGGTAGTGTGGGCACGACTATGATGAAAGTGACAGTATTTATCCTGATTTCTTGTATTCGGCTTCAAAGGAAGTGGCCATTTCACTATATCTTGATCTCGAACAACCATTAACACATTTGATCGAGACATATTGAGAGGAGTGTACTCTTTTTCCTATCAAGGTTCTCGTCGTGGCAATGGAGGCTGAGGGGGCAGATTGTTCTTCCCTTGCCTCTTTCGTTGCGAGGAAGAATTATCCGCCCCGGATGCACCCTTGTGCTTCCCAGTAGATTGCTCAAACTGTTTCCTATGGGCGTGATTTGAGCTTCTACCCGATGAATTAAATTAGCATTTGAAGGAACAGTGTCGCGCATGAGTGTCGAATAGAAGGGGCCAGGGCGAAGGCCTCCAAGGAAGACTCATCTCAACAGCTCAGGATCTACTCTTGGGATTTATCAAGCTTCAGTGAAAAACTGTTGAAAATACTCCTTCAATGATTCTCCCTAATTTTGGCGGATCCCGGAGACGTGAGAAGAATCCTTAGCAATTCTTCGGTTGGTTACGAACTGTTCAACAAAAGCTTTGGCCAATTTTACAAACAAGGGGATCGTTCCAGACGGAAGCGAATAGAATCACGTTCAAGCCTGTCCTTTGAGGTGGCAGAAAAAACTTGGCAGAGGAGTGCATCTGAGGCTCGCTGAATGTGCATAATGGTTATGTAGTGGTTGATATGCTCGTACAGGTCGGACGTTCCGTCGTAAGACTCGATGGTGGGTACTTTAAGTCTAGCCGGAATGAGATGCTGTAGTATGGCCTCGGTTATGAAAGTTCATTAGAGATGTTAAACCCTATAGAACTGGCCCAAGCTAACCAAGAGGGGGGGGGGTGAATTGGTATTTTTAAAAATTCTTTTCAACAAAAGCAATAAGATCACAAACCAAAATCAAATCACACCACAGGATAAAAATAATGCGGAAATTAAAGTGCAGAAGCAAGAAAATAATAACACAGAAATTTATAGTGGTTCGGTCAACTTGACATACGTCCACTCCTTGGAGCACCCTCAAAGTATTGCTACTTACAAAACGTGTCTCTCCTTAGCCCACACGGCTAGGCGGAGAATGCCCTCACAAAAGAAGTCCTTTTTGCCACCTGGCATCCAGGCAGTCGAGAACCTATCTCCTTTTTACTTCTCCTGAAGTTTGGTACCAGATAACCAACAATCTCAGTGCTGAAAACCTTATCTTCTACCGATCCTTCCACGGACAAGAAACTCTAAGCAAAGAAGAAGCAGAGCGATCTTGAAAGCCAACCCTTGTGAATCCCCACACAGCTCCCCTGCACAAGTCCTCATCTCTCGTCTCTATCTTCTCTCTCGTCTTCCTCAATCGGCCTTCTTGCAGGGTCAAGGCAAGCAAGCAAAAGATTGTACAAAATGTTGAACAAGAGCTCTTTAAACCTAGAAGAGCTTCAAAGGAGCCTCAATTATTGCAAGTTTGCGTGGCGAATCCATTTGAATATACGTCCAGGCCGATATGGACATCATCCTGTGCGACTCAGAGTGACAACATCTTAGAGAAGATCGGCCAAACGAGCATCGCCCTGAATGCAAACTGGAGCGATTTAAAATTGGCTTGATTCATCCTGGCCGATCTCAGATCGTCCAGGCCGGATCGGTCAAAATCATGAGGAAAATCGTCCATGAAGCATCGCCCTGAATTTGAGCTGGCCGATATTTATCTTCCAGAAGTAAACTCCAAGGTTTTTGAAATAGAACGTCCTGGCCGATCTTACGAGTCGTCCAGGACGATAATGATCGTAACAATCATCTTTAATTACTCCATGATATTCCTTGATCAATTAAGGCATAAATTTGTGAATATCGTCCAGGGCCGATTATTTAAAAAAATACACAATACCTTAAATATATCTATGGGGTAACTTCTTTCTATTTTGAGCTTAATCGTCCTAGCCGATACACTTATCGTCCCAGAGACGATCTGTTTAATGATGGCTGCCTTAATTACAGAATCCTTGTTTAGATTTCTTTTTGTTTTAAAAAAAAAAAAAAAAAAAAAAAAAAAAAAAAAAAAAAAAAAAAAAAAAAAAAAAAGCCGCCGATCATCCAGGAGCGATGTAAAATATCATCCTGGCCGATAATGAGTAAAACAAAATTCTAAAGTCTCTCAAGTGTGTGTGTGTGTAGGGTTTACTTAGCATCAGATCTCTTTGAACATTTACAAAGAGACTCAAGAAGAGAAAAAATAAAGTACAGAACTGACTCAAAACCCTAAACCTACGCAAATCTTGAACTGGCTTTCGTTTGTTTGCGTTTGTATCTTCGATTCCTAAAAAGTTAGAAAGTAACAGGCAGTCCAAAAGAATCTATAGTGTTTGTCAACTCATCAAAAACATAAGTCATGAACATAGATTTTGCAACAAATCTCCCCCCTTTTGTGAATGATGAAAAAAAAAGACAACCAACACTACGAAGGGAAAAAAGTTAGCAAGTAAAATTTCGGGAT
>NW_021319830.1:10230-13475 GCF_001605985.2 Dendrobium catenatum | reverse complement strand
TCACTTACAGATGTCACCTTTTCACCAGTAGCTGTACAAGATTCTTCTATATCATCTCCACAAGAAGTTTCTACAATTTCTTTGTTAACAACACAAGAATGAATTTCATTTTCAGTTGAAACATCATTTGGGTTATGAACAAACTCACCTTCCTCCAGATCAACAAGTGCACTGAAACTGTTATCAACAATCACTGGCTTCATACTTTCTTGAGCTCTGATGTTTCCCTCTACAAAAACCTCAGATGAACTTCCTACAAAAATTTCTTCCACCGGATTCTGCTCTCCAACTAGATTGTCTTCTTTGTTTCCAACAATTTTGTTGTCATGTTTCAAAGGCACCTAGTTGCTCTTACTTCCCATCCGAGATGATGGTCTTCTGGCCAAGTTGTTGTTAGTTTTTTTCTTCCCATACCTCACCATTAACCATGGTCCATAAAATTATTTATCAATCAATTCTTTTTCTCCAAGTTTTTGATTACCTTTAGCATTATCATTTCTAACCAAATTACTATCATTTGAATTAACATGCTTTGAAGAATTGGACCTGTTTTCCATTTCAACTAAGTCACATTCATTCTTTTCGTGACCAATTTTCCCGCATTCAAAACACAGATTTGGCATCCTTTCATATTTAAATCTCTAGAAGAATTTGTCTTCATCATCTTCAACCCAAACACTAGTTGGTAGTTTTGCATCCAAATCTATCCAGACGCAAACCCTCCCAAATTCTCTTATGGACCACTGGAACATATTGTCGTCAATTAAAAAAGGCTTACCCACCATAGAAGCAATACGGAAAATGTTTATCTCATCCCAACAATGTAGTGGTAGGTTGGGAAATCTAATCCAAATAGGAGCAGATAGCCCTTTAAGTGAATTCAGATCAAACCTTTGAGTCCATTTTTCAATCCCCACAATGTTCCCATTAACAAACCAGGGACCATTGGTTAGTACTACTTCCATATGTTCAGGTTCAAAGAACAAGCAAAGAATCCATCCCTTCCCAAGCACCGTAAGATGGAATTTTTCATATTGACTCCATTGTCTCCTCAATTCATAGCTTATTGAAGAAAAAGTAACATTATCACCAAAATTTTTTACTACCAATGACTTATCAAGTTTTTTTGAATTCTCCATAACTTTTTCCACATTAAGCTTGATAGACCTTCCATCTTCAGCTAAGCAGTTCCCGATATCCAAATCAGCCAACCTAATATTTGTTTTCTTTAGCCAAACATTCTGATGAATGTCTTGATTACTTTGATTAGGCATTTCATCAGTAACTTCATCACACCTTCCCAATTCACCTGAATCGCATTCTCGTACCTCCTCCATATCAGATTTCACATTATCTTGGACTGCCAGGTTCCTTTTCTCAACAACATTTTCAACTTCATTCGAACCACCAGCCATCTTCAAATCAGAAACCTCTTTCGCACTTCTTTCTGGTGTCAATATAGCTGCATTGTATGTCTTATTTTTTCCAGCTCTTAAAATTGAAGTTGGAGAAAATACCTTATCTCCTTTAGCCAACTGGGTCTTTCCTAACATACCAAGATTTTCCAGATTTTCCTCCAATAGAATTCCTTTACCCTTATCGACAACCTCTATAATTTGTTTCTTCATCAGCACTCCTCCTTTATTAATTGTTAAGGACTTATTCATTTTCACATTAACCTTCATTCTAGGGAACAAATTTTCTTTATCATTTCTAAACGTCAGAAGTGAAGAAGTCACGCTCCGAGCTCCACAATTTAAAGGATGTCCAGATAATCATCTTTCCTCTAATGGGCCACCGGCCGAAGGAGGCCGGCGACCATCCACCGCCATAGACTCCGACAGTGAAGCAGCGAAATTAGGTTTTTGAAAAAAAACTAAAATTTGAAATCTCAGACGTTCTCTCTCTCCAAAAGTGATTCACTTACCAATCAATAAAATTTTACATTGTCTGTTTAATAAATTTCATGCTAAAGTTAGTGTTATAAGTGAATCAAAAGACTTAAATAATTTTCTCTATTAAAATTTTGATTGGCTCACTCATTGCCCACGAGTAAAGAGTGAGTCAAAGACTTTGGATGTAGGTAAAACTATATTTATAAAAGCTGATGACATGAATAAAATAGGTTAATAGATGCTTAGAGTAAGAAAATAACGTCAATAAGAAGAAAATTTAAAAATCTACTACAACACATGTATCAACATCAGCAAAGCAGAAACAAAGGTAAACATGGTAAGAATGATAAGATTTATTTTGATGATATTTATTTTAGGTGTTGGAAGAAAGACATATGAAAAATTAGTGCCCTGATATAAAAACACTTCATGCAAAGGAAAAGGGTAAAAATAAGCTAATTATAATGAAAGAAAATAATAAAAAAAAAAAAGATCTCCTAGGCAGACCTAGCTTCTTAATCATCATACCAGGAGAAAAATGATGAGGTATAAAATTTTGTTTGTGATTTTGTCTTTGTTATAATTAATGCATGAGCATATGTTCTTTATTTTGTTTTTATTCGCTATAAATAATTTTCATTTTCTTTATTGTTTTATTTTTATTTATTTATGTTTGTAATTTTTTTTTGTATTATTTTCATGCATGTTTTTGATAACACTCTTTGATCATCACCCACAAATCACATCCTACATCATATTTGCATAAGAGAATAAATCATTTCTTACATTTTTTTTAAATGAAAATTTTACTTCTTTTTACTTGAAATTTTTGGTAAGTGAACATTTACTTCTATAAATAGTTATAGAGAGAAAAATTGATGATTATCCCTCTTCCTCTAACTCTTTTAGTGGTATAATTTCTTTTTGAATAAAAAACTATTTAAAATTAAAAATTAAACCAAGAAATAGAAATTTGTTCCATTTTCCTACAGTTCTCCATCTCATTTGAATATTTTTGTGAATTAATGAATCTATTTTCAAATTTTTTTACTCAAGCTGTCTGTCTATATCAGATGGATCAAGTTTTGATTTGGGATTTACTCTTTCTATAAAAAAGTTTGAGTTCTTCTTTTATATTTATAAGATAATCTCACAACTAAGAATTTTTTAAAGACTTAAAAAGGAAGCAAGTTGGCAAAAAAAGAAAAGAAGTATAAAATGAGCCCAAAATAAAAAGATTGTAATGTCCGCAAAATTTGCAAGATGCATAAAGTGTATCAAAAATCAAAAGATGCACAAATTGTGCCAAAAAAGGATAAAGAAGCATAAAATGAGCTCACAATAAGTTAG
>NW_021319830.1:5743-10130 GCF_001605985.2 Dendrobium catenatum | reverse complement strand
TCATTATTGGGAATGGATTAAAAAAGCAAAGTTAAATGCTAGAGTTGAAGTATTTTGGTGGAGATTTTATAGGAATGCTATCACATCACTTCAATTTTTATACTATAGAAGATTATTAGAGAATTCCATCTGTCCAAGGGGATGCAATGCTATTGAAGATGTGGAACATATCACATGTGGATGCTTGAGGTTCAAAGAGGTAATCTTCCATCTTAATCAGTGGGGTTTTGGTATTTCGCTATTTGACAAGTTTGAATAATGTATCAATTGGCTGGATACTAATTTGCAGAAGAAATCTATGGTTGTGAAACTTTACTTCACTATAGGTTTCCTTTCATGGAAAAGTAAAAACAAACTCATTCATGATGGTGTAGAGGAAAATTCAAGTCTGATAGCTTCTAATGCTATATGCCAAGCTTCGATCTCTTATAGTTTTATTCACTCTAATTTGGGCAAGTGGGATGTCAACCGGTCTTCTAGATTGTACAATTCTTGGCATCCTCCACCACCCAATTGGATAAAGGTAAATGTTGATGCATCGCTACTGTCTTCTTATAAAGCAGGAATTGCAGCAGTTTTTAGAGACTACAAACAGAGATTTTTGTACGCCTATGGGAGGCCTTGTGTACATTGGGACATAGCACAGATGGAGATGCTTGCAATATATTCATTAAAGGAGGAAATCAAGGATTGGATGTTCAAATATAAAGGCATTATCATAGAAGGGGACAACTCAAATATCATTTCTTTCATACAAAGAGCTTGGTAAAAAGGAGAGTACAAGGAAGACGGTATGGAGTTTCTTAAGAATTTTAATTTTATCATTTTCAATTGTATAAGTCGAGATAATAATAAGTTAGCTAACTTATGTGCTAACTATAAATTAGTCACTAGATTTAGTTGGGATGAGTTTACTTTAAATAAGGTTCCTCCTTCAATTTATAATATTTTGAAAGAGGAATCATGCTTGTAATTGCTCTTTATTTTGCTTTTTAATATAGCAAGCTCTGGATTTTTTATTCACAAAAAAAAAAAGACAATGTAAAATTTTATTAACCTTTTAAAAGTTTGAAAGTTCTTTATCTAAAGTATGTAATGATGTCACAATATGAGTAAATCTAGTATACATATCTAAGATTGTCTTATAAGGTTTCATGTAAAAAAGTTCATAATCATGCATTAGAATATTCAACTTAGATTGCTTGACTTTATTAGTACCTTTATATGTAGTGCATAATCTATCCCAATTTTCTTTGTCAGTAGTACAAGTAGAATTCTCATGCAATCTTTAGAATTCAAAGCATAGAAAAAATAGTTCAAACATTTAACATTCAATTGAGTATTGATTTATTCTATTCGACTCCATTAAAAGGAGAATATGACACCATCTACAATACATAATAATACATAATAACCAGTTTGAATCATATGCCACATTCGATAATCAATTATTTGCAATAAAGTAAACATGTAAATTTTCCAAAAATGAAAAGAAATATTTTCAAATAATGGTGGTCACATGATTGAATATCCTTTCGTATTATTAAGATGACCAAAGTTAGACATTTATCTTTTTTTTTTTTAAATTTTTAAAACTTAATTTATGAATCCAGCTCTAATACCACTTAAAAGTTCGTGAGGGTTGTGAAAACCTAAAGAATTAGTTCAAGACTAACCAAGAGGGGGGAGTGGGGAAAATTAGTGATTTAAAAACTTCTTTCCAACACAAAAAAAATCCCCCTTTTAAAGCTTTTTTAACGTCTAAAAAATAGATAGTTTTATCTCTCGATGCAAAACCAAAGTAATTTTACAATAATAAAAATAAATGATTTTTACTCACACAGTTATAAGAAAAATAAATGTGGAAAATAAAGTGCAAAAAATAATATCAAAAACAAACACATCAGAAATTTATAACGGCTCACCCAATCTGACCTACGTTCACTCCCCAGAACCTCCCCTTTCAGGTTTTGTATTAAATCATTAATGACTCTCTTTTATCCCAAAGAGTTAGTTGGAGAAGCCCCTATAAAATCTCTTCCACCAACCCAATGTGGAAGAGGGATGAAACTCCTTTCATAGGTAGAGAACCTTGACTCCTTTTTCTTCTTCCAGGAGACTACATAGAACCACAAATCACTTTCACCTTCTCCGGCACGACATAGTATCTGAGTCCTTTGACAGTAAAGAGATCTTCTTCTTTCCAAAACTTCCCTCAAGATAAACCTTGAATCCAATGATACTAAGATACAAGATTGTCGGAGCAACCGTGTAAAACCCGCTCAACACTTCCTTGAAACCCACAAGGATCTTCTCCCTCTCAAACTCCACCCTTTCCTCTCTCCCTTTTAAGGCTCTCTCTTTAAGTTTTCTCTAGAATACTAGATGCTCAATGCTTGACAAGACACATATAATATCTTTGGAGAAAGCTTAAATACAGAGCTTTGAAAAACCCGAATAACTTAATTCTACCATCAAAGATCGTCCAGTACGATGTATAAAATTTGATCTGATAGTATTGTAGGATCACGAGATAGTCCAGTACTATCAATTTAAATTTATACCAATCATCATGTATTATACTATATAATCATCCTATACGATTAGTAAAAAAATATCATGTTTATCAGTACAATCAGCATTTCCCTATATGATCAATTTAAGTATTTGTACTGATAATCTAGGACGATTATGTGATTATCTAGGATGATTTGTTCATCAAAAATTTAGTTTATCTATGACAAAATATGGGACAACTAAAATCATCTCTATTGATAATACAATATGATCCAATTTATATCATACGATTATAATATCAAAATTAAGTACATACTGACTAATCACAAGATCAATTAAGGCATGAGTATCATAGATCTTCTTCTATGATGTAGATCATCCTGAAGGATTAGAATAAAATTTAAATTTGAACAACTTGCATAAATTATCATTCGTTGCTATTTTTCATGATCATAACTAATCATCCTAAATAATCTAAATCATCTAGTATAATTAGTTAGATGAGCTGAACATATAGTATGATATAAATCATATAATATAATTAGTTAAAAATTTTAACTTCTACTTTTGAGTTAATCTCACTCCCCCTAAGTATGTTTGTGTGTAAGATCACTAAGCTAGCATACACTTTTATAGGAGTTGACTTAAGAAATAAAAAATATATTAATGAATATTCTAAAAATCTTTACAATATAACATGTTCTACTCAATCGTGAGCCTTGAATCTTTATTGGACGGTGTATGATGTTCTTGAAATGTTTGTACACTCATAAATAAATATATATTGCAAATATAAGTAAACATTAGGATGTGATCCACAATATTTGCTATCATCAAAAATATAAACTCGTGAGCTCAAGTTGCAACTAAAAATTCTTGAGGGTGGTCAAACCCTAATGAACTAGTCCCAAAGCTAACCAAGAGGGGGTGAATTGGTCATTTAATAACTTCTTTAACAAAAAGAAATATTTTTTCAACTTGATTTGGAAATTAATTAAATTCATAATAAAAAGATAAATTAATATTTTCACCCACACAATTAATTACAATAAAAATAAGTGCAAAAATAATAAAAGGAAAGAAAACACCAAATTTATAGTGGTTCCGTCCAACCTAACCTACTTCTACTCTCGGGAGGTACCATCTGAGCATTGCATTAAAATATTTTAGTGTCACTCCTTTTGCTCCCATAATAAGGCGGAGAATCCCGTACAAAATATTTCCACCAAAGTGAGGCAGAGGACCGAAACACCTTTTCTAGGAAGAGAACCATGACTCCTTTTTCTCCTTCCAGGAGTTGGAAGAGAACCATGAATCGCTTTCATCTTCTCCAGTGCGATGGATTTGCCAGGTCTTTTGACACCAAAGAGATCTTCTTCTTCCAAAAATTCCCTCAAGATGAATGTTGAATCTGATAGTACTAAGGTGCAAGCTTACCAGAGAAACTGTGTGAAATCCCCTCCACACTCCATTGAAACCCTCTCCAAGGGTCTTTTCCCTCTCAAACTCCACTCTTTCCTCTATCCATTTTAAGTTCCCTCTTCAACTTTTCACCAGAATAATGAAGACACAAAGGTTTTCAAAGACACTTTCTAAGTGCCTTGAGAATGCTTAAATAAAGGGATTTGAAAAATTCTGAAATTCAATTCTATTATCAAAGATCATATATTATAATCCTTAGATTATCTTGTATGATTAGTACAAAATATTTCTTTCAACCAATATGATCAATACAATCAATTCAAGTATTTAAATTAATCGTGCAGTACAATATTGAAAACTTCTAGGACGGTTAGTTCAATAAAAATATAGTTCATCCAGAATGAAAGTTGGGACAACCAAAATCATCTCTTTTGATCGTCTAATATGA
>NW_021319830.1:0-609 GCF_001605985.2 Dendrobium catenatum | reverse complement strand
AGGAAGAACACTCTCATAAAAAAAAAGTCCCAAAGAAAATCAAATGAAATGGCTAAGTTAGCACAGTAGTCGGCTAACTTATTACAATTGCGATTAACACATTGAAAGATAACATTATTGTAATTGCTAAAGAAAGATAAATCTCCACTATCTCAGTCCCAAATACTCTTCTTCGGCTTGTTGTACAGTTTCTGAAGAAGATTGATGACATTTTTATTGTCGCCTTCCACAATAATGCCATTAACCTTTTGAAGTCTTTCTTCCAACATCTCTTTGAGGGAAGCAATTGCTGAAAACTACAATTGAGCAATATCCCAATGTACTTTCTTCATCCCAAATGCTAAAATGAATCTTCCTTTGCTATCCCTTACTATGCCACCAATACCAGCTTTATAATTGTCTTTTAATGAGGCATCGAGATTTATCTTAACCCAATCGGGGGGTGGAGGTTGCCATTTATCAAAGAACAGTCTAAAGGACTAATTAACTACCCAGTTGTCTGACCAGATCAAAGACTGATTTCCTAAGCTAATAAAACCCAGTATAAAAGTTGCTATCATCACGTTGCTATTGTTGATATTCGTTCACTATGAATTAGGTTGTTAAACC